>NC_134840.1:111180829-111480829 GCF_965363235.1 Mytilus galloprovincialis | reverse complement strand
GCTGATATAGAATACTGTATGTATTGTATGTTTTCTAAAGAGATACTAGACTCGGTTATGGTTAAGTAAACACCGTATCAGCAGTAAATAGTTATCAAAGGTGCCAGGATTATAATTTCATACGCCAGATGCGCGTTTCGTCTACATAAGACTCATCAGTGACGCTCAAATCAAAATAGTTATAAAGCCAAACCAATACAAAGTTGAAGGATACTCACGACTCACTATTGGTAAATTATTCACCTTATTTATTGAATGAACTTTAAAGATATTCACTTCCGGTATATTATTAGTATAAATTTTATGCATCATATGAACTGAAAGGATACCCACGACTCACTTTGGGATTGGAATTCGGTATTGACAGGGTTAGATAAACGTTGATTGATAGGGAAATTTCATGGGACAGAAAATTGTTCGGTTTTATCAAGGTTCGGTTTATCCAGGTCTCACTGTATATTATAATATTATGCGTTATGGAAGCTGCATATATAATGTATGTACTGTATGGATAAGTTAATATTTAATGTATGTACTTTATGGATAAGTTACTATATAATGTATGTACTTTATGGATAAGTTTATACTTACGACTCCTTGCGGGTATATTATACACTCTATGTATTGAATGTACTGTATGGATAGGTTGAACAAATACTTCTCGTTTATTACATGTTGTACATATACAAACAATAATCGCTAGCACTATTACAAAACCAATTAAGCTTCCTATAACCGCTCCGGCAATCAAAGGTATAGACCTGTAAAAAACAATGTATGTATTCCTAAAACTTATATATTGATGCACTTGTGAAAACTAACTGTTAGATTTGTAACGCTAGACACTTTCAATTTGCAAATCACTAATGGTGTATGATAGTAGTTCAAAATCCTTGACGTAACATTAGATGCCATAGCTTTGAAGTATAATTACTTAATTTGTCTTTTCATTTGCAAATATTCCAAACACATCCAGAAAGAGATCTCAATCTACCAAAACATCAAACAAGAAGGCTAAATAAATTAGATAAATAAAACTTAAAATACTGTTCGCTGGTCCGTATACGTACAAAACATGATTCTTAAACTATTCAAAATAAACACATTCATTTATATATCACATTAGAACATATGAAAATTATAATACAATTAGTTTAGGGAACGACCATATTACTTAGAAGAGGATGGGAATATCAAGCTTTTTTCATGCTGAATTTTAAGAATAATCAATATAATTTTCACAAAGTTTTGTATTTATAATACTTACAAGTAAGAGGTACATTTTTCCTGGTAGTACGAGCCATGGTAATATGTATATGTAGAATAACAGGTTTTAGCTTTCACTGGACTGACTGAAATATAATGATGAAATCTCATGAACTATATATTGTGTTGACAGACAAGAGACAAATGGACAAAAGAAAATATAAAGAATAGAGAAAGATTGACAAAAGAAATAGAAAGAACAGAGAAAGAATGACAAAAACATAATGAATAGAGAACATTGAGGTTGTAAAAGGTCCAAGGACAGAGTTATCGTCCTTTGGTTTTCGTGTTTTGTCTACGAATATAGTCCCTAGTGTAAACAGTGTATAACTTGCATGTTTTATTTGAGACATTTTCCCAATTTATTTCTTGATATCAAATGCATGAAATATCAAGTAGGGGGATGAAATTACATCTCAAAAAAAATTGGGTGCTGAATCTTTATGTTAAGTAGTGATTTGGTCCAGTTCAAAAAGGTCAAATTTTATCACGTCTGAAGCTATCAAACTGATTTTTACACCCCCTTAACACAGAATTGTCAAAATTTCGAGTTAGAGCTGGTAGAAGTTTCTATAATTTTGATATTATTTGTCGCACTGGTAGTACACTACACTTTAAAAATCTTTTTGAGAAAGAGCAGGTGCGATTTTTTTTTATTTGAAATTATTGTCTAAAAGAAATGCACTAGGAAATAACTGTGTTCTCGGGTCAAAACATAAAGAGAATAATGGGCAACAGAAACTCTTCGCAAACAATTACGACAAAAGGGATGATGTTCGTTATGCTCGTGTCTGTAGTGACGTTTTTTATTTCAATGATGGTAATCTATGGTCTTATTGGCAGTCATAACAAATCCTCTTATAACTTATTACTGGTAAATTATTGATTAATTTAATAAAACCCGTGACCTGCTAATTGTGATTATTGTTAATTTATTCTATCTCTGAACAAGGATGAAATAGTTGCCACTGAATGTTAAGTATGTTACCAACAATCATGCCATCAGTCGTCTAGTTTTTTCGCATTCACATCCAATAATCATAAAGAATAGATTCATTAGAATTATCATAGTATAACAATAAGTACAAACTTACCTTTTCTTACTAAAATCCACAGCAAACTGTACATTAATTTAAAAAGAAAATTCATATTTTGACTTCCTCAAGAATTTGTTTACAAAACTATTTCTTTTTTTGTTTATGCGAATATTTACCGTTAGTGTAAATATTCAAAATCGATATATGAAGATGCATTTAAATACATTTATTACGTTTAAATTCGTAGTTCAAAGCTTTGGCTTGGTAAATTATGGGCTATAAAATTAGATTCTGTACTTGAGCCTATATCACAGTTAGATATAAGAGGTCTCGATTGAAAATTATCAATATCCATGTAAATATAAAATAGAATTAGTAAGTAAATTTGTTTGTGTGTGAATAGATGGAGATTTATAAAAATGCATAGCAACAACTTTTTACAACTATCACTAAGTCTAATAAACCTGTTTTTATTTTAAAGTTACATTATTACAGTCAGGTTTCTACTTCGTCAAAATCATATTCTCATGATACGTTGCAAATTTAGCTCTTGAAAACTGTTTGAAGAAATGAAAATTAATGCTTTATAATAACATTAGATGTAAGTTTCATTATGATACTTTATTCTGATTGGCTAACTGCACATTACGTGATATTCCGTAAGCAATTGCATTGCTCAATAAAACGTTTCATTCATGATAAAACACGTGGTCCCACAATAAAGTGCTCAGGTGAATTAAATAAAACAATAATACAATTCGTGTTTTCATGATCATTGCTAAAAAAATGTAATTATAAGTATTGAATGCTTCTTTTTGTAACTTCATAGGGTTGTAAAAGCGTTGACCGTGCGCACATTTTTAGTATGAATCGCTTCCGCGCTTCATACAAAATGTACTTCGGTCAACGCTTTTACACCCCTATGAAGTTACAAAAAGGAGCATTCAATTCTTAAATAAAGATAAATCTGTTATCTTTCTGTGTTTCTTTTTTTTTGCGCATAGTATGCTTACGCAACAAAAAAGATCAACTTGTATTTGCACTTACCACAGTCGACTGTTTTATGAAAAGTCTAATTTAAAAGTTTACAAATGTATCAAAGCTCAGACCTATAATTTTAGTAAAAACACGTTCATTTGTATATAAGATGCATACAATCTTTAATAATGCACCTTTATTAAACTTTTAAAGTCTATCTAAATAGATGTAAAATATACTAATGTGGCTTTTTACCTTCTCTAAGAAAGACTTCCATTTTTTTGTTCGACTTCAACTCGATAATACCCTCTGACTTTTTAAAAGTGAGAAAATAAATTCGTTCTAAAAATAGCAAACAAAAATAAATTAATTTGAACGTTCCCTCTGTCTGTAATAAAATTAAAAATAAATTCATCATATATATTGGATTAAACTTTTGTTCGCCAGACGCGCACTTAGTATACAAAGAGTTAACCGTTACGCTCGAATCAAATAAGAGAACATTGGGCATTTATAACATTTGGACTATCATCATATCATGTTACCATCAACAAAGTTGCTTATGTACGGTAATGACATGAATTGAATGAATAATGTGTGCATGAAAATAAAATAACAATATTTTTTTTTTATGCCCCACCTACGATAGTAGAGGGGCATTATGTTTTCTGGTCTGTTCGTCCGTCTGTTCGTTCGTCCGTTCGTTCGTTTACCGTTCGTTCGTCCGTCTGTCCCGCTTCATGTTAAAGTTTTTGGTCAAGGTAGTTTTTGATGAAGTTGAAGTCCAATCAACTTGAAACTTAGTATACATGTGCCCTATGATATGATCTTTCTAATTTAAATGCCAAATTATAGTTTTGACCCCAATTTTACGGTTCACTGAACATAGAAAATGATAGTGCAAATTTCAGGTTAAAGTTTTTGGTCAAGGTAGTTTTTGATAAAGTAGAAGTCCAATCAACTTGAAACTTAGTATACATGTTCCCTTTGATAAGATCATTCTTATTTTAATGCCAAATTAGAGAATTTATTCCAATTTCACGGTCCACTAAACATAGAAAATGATAGTGCGAGTGGGGCATCCGTGTACTGTGGACACATTCTTGTTTGGTATTACTACATGTATCAATGGGGTCGTCTTAGAATAATTACATTAGATGTAGGTTTCATTATAATACGTTATTCTGATTGGCTAACTGCACATCACATGCAATTGCATTACACAATAAAACTTATCATTCATGATAACACGAGGTCCCACAATAAAGTGCACAGGTGAATTAAATAAAAAAAATGATTTCATGATCCTGTAATTATAAGTATTAAATGCCTCTTTTTTTTTTTTAACTTCATAGGGTTGTAAAAGCGTTGACCGTGCGCACATTTTTAGAAATGTACTTCGGTCAACGCTTTTACACCCAATGAAGTTAATAAAAGAAGCATTCAATTCTTAAATATAATAGTTTAAGAAAGTAAAAAGTAAGATCACAAAAATACTGAAGTACGAGGAAAGTTAAAAAATGAAAGTCGATCCCTAACCGAATTGCAAAATCAAAAGCTCAAACGAATGGATAACAACTGTCATATTCCTGACTTGGTTTAAGCATTTATTTTCTGATGTAGAAAATGGTGGATTAAACCTGATTTTATAGCTAGCTTAACCTCTCAATTGTATGACAGTCGCATAAAACTCCATTATATTGACAAAGAAGTGTAAACAAAACAAACAGATATAACAGGTAAAAATGTCAAAAATAGGGGTACATCAGTCAATATTGTTTTATGATTTTTATCACTATACACACAAATAAATATGTAACAAAGAAGTACAAAAAGGCATATAGTATAAGTACATTATATAAAAAATGAAAGACAAAAAGACAAAAAAATACCGCAGCACAATAACACAATGACCAAATGTATGAAGTACAGAGCCACATCATATGTTTCATAGAAACACAAAAATATCAGCCAAACACAATTAAGCATTGTTTGATACAGTTCCTGGATACGGTGGAGGATCTGAATCCGGAATTCCGGACGTGGAAGGCAGGTTTGTTCCTGTTGGCGGTGCTCCAGTTATAATTGCTCCATTTGCTGGAGAAACATTTGTTCCAG
Source organism: Mytilus galloprovincialis (assembly GCF_965363235.1). NCBI lineage: Eukaryota > Metazoa > Mollusca > Bivalvia > Mytilida > Mytilidae > Mytilus > Mytilus galloprovincialis. Next base: position 111,475,430 of record NC_134840.1, on the reverse strand, counting down.
GTGCTGATGGTTCAACAGGAACATTTTCTGGAATGGCCGGCATGTTTTGTTGCCTTTGTAAAGATCCTCCAGTATTTTTGTTTGTATTTGTTCTATTTCCTGAACTGGGATACGGAGGTGGTGCTGGTGGCATGTGTGGTCTCATAGGTGGTGGGTATGCCATACTAGTATTTGGAGGCTGTAAGGAATACACGTTCGGCGGATACTGGCTATAATACATGTTGTTCTGTGGTGGCGCTATAAAACAAATGAGTTATTACTAGTTTTAATATTAGATGTGATTCGATACAAAACAAATATATAAATAACTTTTAGTGAGCAAACCTATGTTACCATTCATATTTTACAGCTTAAGGACACTAGTGAAACTCGACTGTCGTTCATTTTTTCAAATTTGTTTATAAAAAAGACCGTTATTTTTCTCGTTTGAATTGTTTTTTATTGTCATTTCGAGGACTTTTATAGCTGACTATGTGGTGTGGGCTTTGCTCATTGTTGAAGGCCGTACGGTTACCTATATTTGTTAATTTCTGAGTCATTTTGGTCTCTTTTGGAGAGTTGTTTCATTGGCAATCATACCACATCTTCTTTGTTATATTGGCTGATTAAAACCTCCAACAGAGTATTTTACAAAAATACCAAAATGCACTATCACAGACCTCGTATCTGTTAAACTCGCTTTAAAACATTTAATGACATGAATATCAATAATGCGGTCATTTCTATATATTTCCTGTTTACAAAAGTGAATTTTTCGAAAAACTAAGGATTTTCTTATCCCAGGCATAGATTACCTTAGCCGTATTTGGCACGACATATTGGAATTTTGGATCCTCAATGCTCTTTAACTTTGTACTTGTTTGGCTTTATAAATATTTTGATATGAGCGTCACTGATGATTCTGTGTTTTATGAATTTATTTCAATCTTAATCATCAATTTCTTCGTCTGTTGGAACATTTAAGTCTTTTCTCAGTACCGTTTTGTTTTTATAAAGGGACATAACACCATTACTAACCGTGTATGAAATAAACCCCGCCCCCTTCTTACCTTATATGGAATATAAAGGGACGTAACTCCACTACTAACCGTGTATGAGATAAACCCCGCCCCCTACTGACCTAATATCAAATATACACGGTTTGCACGCGGACGCTTTTAACCAATCATATTCCTGGAAATGTATAGGAGGTAAGATAAATATATTTACGGTGTTGGTAAGCTGTTATAGTAATTACAGTATGCAGAGTGTTCACTGTGTGTATTGGTTTGACTACTATATCACGACTTCCCTGTGATATACTTACGATGGTGGTAAGCTGGTATAGTAGTTACAGTGTGGACGGTACTAGATAATATCATATTTGGTATGGCTAAACTACTATACCATGACTTCACTGTGATATACTTACGGTGGTTGTAAGCTGGTACAGTAGTTATAGTGTGGACAGTTCTTGTTGTTGGATATGGCTGAACCACTGTACCACGACTTCCATGAGATTTACAGCATGATGCACAGATAACTACAACAATCGCGATTATAATAACTAGTCCAATAATTCCACCAATGACGGCTCCCGCTATAGTTCCAACTGACCTGTTATGATAAAACATTTAATTAATCTAAGTATTACATCAGTGACCCTTGCCAAGTTTCTGATTTATTTCTTCTCAAGCTTATAAGTTATACGCTAATATCGATGGCTTAAACTAACATGTAATTATAAAAAAAAATTGATATCAGTCGTAACTGTTCTACCAATGACAACTTTCGACTTACGCATTTGTACTTGTTATAATTCAAAAGGTTTTATTTTCAGATTGCATAAATGATTGCTCTGTGAGTGATCCCGCAATTATTCCCGTAAAAAAAGTAATATAGTTGTAATGCATGATAACATTGTTATTCTTTTTTTTTTTTAACTAAAAATACTGTCCGATATGGTTCTGAGTTTCTTTGAAGACCATTAAATGGGAAATAAAACTTTGTCATATATATCTTTTAAGAAATAGGGCATACTATGTTCGACATTGCGATCCCCTTCTTTTACTTGAATCCTGAATGTTTACCACATTGTCATATTTCATCTCAAGTACTTACAACTACGAGTTACAATAATAATAGTATATTTAGTACTTACAACTACGAGGTACAGTAATAATAGTATATGTAGTACTCACAAATTCGAGGTACAGTAATAATAGTATATATGTAGTACTTACATGTACAAGTACGACGTACAGTTAAATCATTATATATTTAGCTATAGTACTTACAAGTACGAGTACGAGTTACAGTAATAATAGTATCCATATGTGTAATAATAGTAGTATCTAGAATAGCAGTACCGCCCTGATATTGGTATAACTGGAAGTAAAGATGCAAACATAATATATATGTACATGAACGAACTGCTCGTTATATAAATATCTTTGAACATTAATGCCCAGTTTGTATAAAAGTATAAAAAACATATATGTACATAATATATATCTTGCAATGGTACACATATATATTCTACCACTGCATCGAGTCTGATACGATATTTATCCACTCGAGACAATTAAATTTTCAAATTTAAAACGCGAGGCTCGCCGAGCGTTTTAAATATTTAAAATTTAACTGTCAATAGTTGATAAATATCGTATTACACGAGATTTGGTGGTGGAATCTGTTTCTCTAATGATTTTCAAATAATAAACAGGCAAAATTTTTCCTTCTTATCGAGTGATCTGCAAAAAGAAGTGTTCTTTCTACCTGACGTCATCATGCATGGTCGCCTTTTTTCATGTCGTCACAATAGGAAATTCAGAGGACAGCAACAAAATTCGACGTCATAATCAGATTTTAACCAATATAAAACTGAGATCAAACAAACCACACGTTGATTGAATGTTTTTTATACAATGGGTGCAGATAGGGATAAATTGACGAAGAATTAGAGAAATATAGATTCTACCACTGCATCGAGTGTGATACGATATTTATCCACTCGAGACAGTTATTTAACTGTCGATAGTTGATAAATATCGTATTACACGAGATTTGGTGATAGAATCTGTTTTTCTAATAATTTTCAAACAATATGCAGGCAAACGTATTCTTTCTTTTCGAATGATCTGCAAAAAGATGTGTTCTTAACTATGTGACGTCATCAGGCATAATCGCCTTTTTTCATGCCGTCACAATAGAAAATTCTGAGGAAAGCAAGAAAATTCGACGTCATAATCAGATTTTAACCAATGAAAAACTGAGATCAAAGGAATCACACGTTGATTATACAACGGTTGCAGAAAGAGATAAATTGACACAGAATTAGAGAAACTTATATACTGCACTTGTTATGAGTTGAAAATCAAGATTTTTGTCAGTGAGTAGCTGAATATTGACCGAGCAATGTCGAGGACAATAGTTCTTTCGAAGGGACGAGAAACTTGCCCCACCCGCTTAAATAGTCATAATGAGTTCTATGATATCGCGATAATACAAGACTAACAAAGGCCAGAGGCTCCTGACTTGGGACAGGCGCAAAAATGCGGCGGGGTTAAACATGTTTGTGAGATCTCAACCCTCCCCCTATACCTCTAACCAATGTAGAAAAGTAAACGTGTAACAATACGCACATTAAAATCCAGTTCAAGAGAAGTCCGAGTCTGATGTCAGAAGATGTAACCAAAGAAAATAAACAAAATGACAATAATACATAAATAACAACAGACTACTAGCAGTTAACTGACATGCCAGCTCCAGACTTTAATTAAACTGACTGAAAGATTATGATTTCATCATATGAACATCAGGCACAATCCTTCCCGTTAGGGGTTTAGTATCATACCATCATAACATATATGAGAAGAACATAACCCGTGTCATGCCAACAACTGTTTTTAGAATAAATGTGTTTAGTTCCGATGCAAAGACCTTATCAGTGACTCAATATTAACGCCAACATATGCAATCTTTAATGACTTGACAACAGTATCGTAATTATATCCCTTCTTAATAAGTCTATTCAAAGGATTTGTAAGTTTCTGAGGTGAATACTGACACCTTTGTGCTTTATAAAGAATATTACCATAAAAAATTGGATGTGAAATACCTGAACGTATTAGAAGTCTGCATGTTGAGCTATATTTACGAATGATGTCTTTATACCGATGATAAAATTTAGTAAATGTTTTGACTAGTTTGTGATATCGAAAACCCTGGTGTAATAATTTTTCAGTAATACATAAATTTCTCTCATTAAAATCTAAAACATTGTTACATACACGAGCGAATCGTACAAGTTGAGATATATAAACACCGTAAGATGGTGACAAGGGAACGTCACCATCTAAAAACGGATATTTAACGATAGGAAATGAAAAATCATCCCTTTTATCATAAATCTTAGTATTCAGCTTTCCATTAGTGATATATGAATATCACTTGCATTTATTTGTCACTGGCACAGAGACTGATGCATACAGAGCAATTCATGTTCAGTTTTCATAGATTTTTATACCAGCAGCTATTTCAGAAGCACCAGTAAATGTAAATTTTGTATATAATTTCTGTGCCATTTGGCCTCTTGTGTATTGTTGTCTCATTGACACCCATTCCACTACTTCCCTACTCGAGCTATAATAAGATTGATAATACAGTTGATAATTAAAGTAAGATTTTGTGCTTGATTTTTAAATCCTTATCAAGTTTCAAAAGAGTAAATAAACAGCCATATGATTTTTACAACTAAATATGTATGAATAAAGAAGATGTGGGATATACATATATTGGACAGCAACCAAACAAAAATAACTAAGACACTTTGTAAAATTTAATTTTTAAAATAAGTTTTCATATGTCTCACTGAATAGTTTTTTTTGTTTTCAGAAATAACAGATATTTGTCACAAAGATTTACCATGTACTAGGAGAAACATACGAGTTGTGTTGCCATCAGGTGTTGTTTGCAAAATAAGGGAACAGTTCCAAGCTGAACAATTAACAAACTTTAAATAGCCCTAATGACCACACAAAGAGTCAAATTATATTAACTATATTGATAATAAAATTTTATCACATTTATTCATTGTTTAATTTATTTATAAGTGGTCTCCTTTTCTTGTCTGTTTGCCTGATATGCTAGTAGAGGTGGCTCAGTCAGTCTTTTATCAACTGCTGCTACAAATGTATATCTAAGCCACTTTTGTATGAAGGATACTTCCATAAGTTCATGCACATTACCTTTAAAAATAAATAAAAAGAGAATTAGTCTTGTTCAATTGAAAAAACAATTTGATTTGCATAGGAACAACATAGCTTGAATCTTTCAGCATGGTTAATAATTATGGACAACTTTCATTGGATGCCAGACTCCTAATGGATTTGTTTAAATGATAACACCATAATATGTACTTTCTGCATCATTTAGTCTCTGGTGGAGAGATGTCTCATTGGAAATCATATCTCATCTTCTTATTTCTATATGTGTTAATTAATCAGTTTCAAATTAATGTGACTGACTAGAAAACATAATGCCCATCTACTATAGCTACTGTCATAGACATGTGAACAAAAACAAGAGAAACTTTAAATAAAGCAGGAATGAATATAAAAATAGAAGATCTGGTATGATTTCCAATAAGACGACTCTCCAGAAAAGACAAAATATCATAGAAATTTACAACTATAGGTCATCGTACAGTCTTCAACAATGAGCAAAGCCCATACCACATAGTAAGCTATAGAAGGTCCCATTGACAAATGTAAAACAATTCAAAAGAGAAAACTGATGGCCTAATTTATGTACAAAAAATGAACGAAAAACAAATATTTAACAAATTAACAAACAACATCCACTGAATTACAGGCTCCTTACACAGAGAGGACATGACCGTATATCCCAACAACAAAAAGACTAATTACTGATCTGAGAGTACTGGCAGTTACTGACAACTAATAAAAAAGTCTTATATATCTTTGAATCCAATTATCTTTTCTTTTTCTTTCCTAATTCTTCTTATTCTTTTTTTATGAAGGGGTGTTGGGGGGGGGGGGGGCTTGTTAAATGATTGCCATACAAAGTTGGCTAAGGCTCATTCTTAAATTCTGTAAATTGACTTGATAGTTGTATATAGCCTTGTTGTTTTATTACTCATTCAAGGTTTTATACTGACATGTACATGTACCAAGGGCGGATCCAGAAATTTAGAAAAAGGGGGGGGGGTTGAGACCTTTTTCGGGCTAAAAAACATAAAATAAGTGTTAAATGTACTTTTTTAAACGGTTCCTGACGTGGGACATGTATATTTTAATGTTGCTGTATAGTGTAAGAGTTGGGCATTTGTGATTCTTGTTGTAAACAATATTTACGCCAGGCTATTCGATGAAATTTACAATACCACCGACATGAGATAAAAAAGACAAACAAGCATTTTTATCCAAATGTTTGGTTGATATATGTTTCACCCAACAAAATTAAGGGAAGTGAGGGATTCCAAATCAACCAAAAGGCTACGAATGAGTTTGTAATGACAGCGAATTTATGAATGATGGTCGACAAAGAGAGACATAAAGGCCCCATCCAGTCGGCAGGTTGCAGCCTGGTCTTGAAAAAAGTATTCAATATATCAGTTCAGCGAAACAGACATTCAAACGCCCGGCCCAAAAAAATACGCCCGTTTTTTATTCATCATGTTCATTTAATGCTATCGGCTATATTATTCTGTTGGAAATTTACGTTTCTAATAGCGAAAAAGTAGACAAGATTATTTTTTTTAATCCAGATACGGCCAGAATTTTTGTTGAAGGCAAAAATCAGAGTCAAATATCTCAGACTGCCTCCTCAAACCAATGGAACTTTTTCATCATCGGAGATTGTAACAGAGTAAACCTTTCTGTTTGGTGGAATTGTGAAATAGAAGTCAATACGGTCTTGTTCAATCCTGTATCACTTTGAAGGTGACGTGATTGTTATGCTCAGACTATGCAATGTGTTACTGTAATTTGAATTTCAAAACGGCTGGGTGACGTTTTTTCGACGAACTGATCAACACCACCATAGCGAATCCCATGTTTTGATGCGACTGTCATACAAGTTAAAGGCTTAGCGCTAAAAAAAAACAGGTTCAATTCACCATTTTCTACATTGCCTGTACCAAGTCAGGAATATGACAGTTGTCCATTCGTTTGTTGTGTTTTATAATTTGATTTTGCCATTTGATAATGGACTTTCGTTTTGTATTTTCCTCGGAGTTCAGGATTTTTGTGATTTTTCTTTTGACACGATCATAAAATACCAGCGAAAAATATCTTTATTAAGTAAAGAATTGTCGCATAAAGATTACACGGGAAATGGCAATGGTCACAAAGTCTAGTAGTCTGATTAATCATTTTTCAAAAAAAAAAAAGAAAAAAAAGTCCAATCAAAAAAAGGGGGGCGTACGCCCTCTAGATCTACGCCCCTCTCTGGATCCGCTACTATGTACACTGTAGGTGAAGTACATTGTATATCATTTTTATTGAGCCTTCGACTTTTGTTGAAAAATTGAGACATAGTGATCCTACATTCTGTCGGTGGCATCGTTGTCGTCCACAAATATTTTGTGGTCAAAGTTTTTAAAATATTAATTACTTATAAATTGGCCTGGATTTCTACCAAACTTGGACAGAAGCTTCAAGATGCAGCAGCTCATGATCATAAGATAGTACATGGAATATAGAAGTAAATTTTGTTAAAAAAAATCCGTTTTTTCGGTATTTTACTTATAAAAAGACTTAGTGTTTCTGTCAGTTAACATTACATACAGTCTGCAGTTCAAGTTTTTATATTTCAATATTTATTTGATTCATTAAGTTTACTATCCTGGGTTTTTACCAAACTTGGACAGAACCTGCTCACAATATAGAGATAGAATCAAGTGGATTTTTTAATTATTTTTTCCCTCATTTTTGTTGAGCCTGCAATTAACAGCAAAAGTAGGCGAGACATTGTGTTCCGCGAAACCCTTATATATTTTTTTAATACTATATATACATAAATGAGACAGCAACTTATCAGCAAACTATTTTTTGAAGGTTTAATGTTTTCCTGGTATATATAAGCCCCTCCCCCTTTTATAGAAAAAGATCAGTGATTGAATTTCAAACCTACCACTATTTTGTTATCAGTCTTAGAAAACATTTCAAATGCCTGTATTCGGTCTGTATTACATGAAACTGCAAGTGACACACTTGTGTTCATTCACTTTATGCAGGTCATATGACTTCTAAACAATGTTACATTTTACAGCCTCGAAGTTAAAATATATAGTTTAAACTGTACATGGTCCCAGTCTATGTAGATCGAGCTCCAATAAAAATAATCCTAACCCGGCAATTATAAACACAAATGATGCCTACCCTGCCTTTATTTAAGAACCATATATGCCTTACGAATAATGAAATATATTACTTTGTAATATAGATGTACCTCTATTCTAATCTCCGTCGTTTTCCTATGGCTATGTGTTCTAGATGCATACTTGGGCTGGCTCCCTGCGGGAAGGGCAGAAGTCTGTTCTTGCCGTCTTGTCATAATTAATAAAACATTTGCTTTCAGTCTTGTTCTGTTTTGGTGTGAATGTGACTTTGTCATGAACGAGACAATCCTTGCATCAATAACAAATTGATCAAAATCAAAGTGTTTGGGGTCATAATCTGGAATGCTCCGTTGAACGAAGTTTAATTTTGCCTCTTCACCTTTCGTGTCCAACTCTTTCGTCTTTAATGGTCTTTCGGAAATGTAAACAAACATAATCCCTGACCTGATCCAGTATTACAGTTGTATGCAACACAAAACACCATAGCCGGTTAACGTTGTTTACAAGTTTACGTTCTAACACATGTTCGATACCAATGTAACAAAGGACTCATATGACGTCACAGCGAGAAGGAAATAAAGGGAGATAAACAAGGTTGGTATTTCCCGTATTTTTCGACACCAATATTTACTTGTTATTTTTAGTACCAACGAGGTTTGGAATTATTGTATAAATATAAATTTCAACATTTTAAACCTAAATTCTTGCGATATACACCTTTTCCTCAATTTTTTTTTCTACCTTTGCATTTCACCTTTAACGATCTGGCAAATAGTCTGTGAATTCAAATACATTGTAGTTAAAACAAAATACTGAAGCATACTCATATATTCATGTTATTAATAAGAGCAGCTAGTTCAGTGGTTGCCGTTGGTTTATGTCTGTCATATTCATTTTTTTCTTTAATTGTTTCATTATAAATAAGACCGCAAGTTTGCTCATTGAAAGGTTTCATAGTTATCTTGTCGGGGCCTTTTATTCATTTGAACAGCAAACAAACTGAGGTGTTATATTAATCTGATTGAAATTCAAATCAATCGTTACTCGCTGCGTTATTCGTCGAGCGACATCGCGAAGTCAAAGTTCTATCTTTTATTGAGATTGGTGTTACCGCTAATGTGATATAACGGAACAATACATTTGACTTCAAAGGGTTTTATTTTTTCCTAAACAAATTATTTTAATCCACAATTTGATGAAAAGAAAATAACAGATGACAGCAAAAATATATTCTGAATTCAGATTTCCCCCATAGGATTATAGGCTAGTGTTAAATTTTCTGACTCAGACGAAAAAAACGTACCCTCCATCCCTCCCTCCTTTTTGAAGTTAAATGGTTTCTCAATAACTTCTGTATTTAACATCGAATTGCTTAATCTTACCGTTATACACAATGAAATAAAATAAAACATAAATATTTGTAATCCTGACGTCCATCTTTGATATTTTGAATAGAAATTTCATTCATAACATGTTGTTATGCATGTTTAAAGTTATAGATTTGGTATATTGAATATGATTTTAACAGATGCACGAATTACAAATCAAGTTAAAAAGATCGATTATGTGAAGGTTATGATTCACCGAATTTCAATACAATTTCGAATCTAAAGAATTTTGTTATAAAGAATGAAATGAAGTACTTCAGTCTTATTACGTATGTATGTATTCAATTGCACATCTCCGTATATATAATAAATCTTAAGAAGTAAATAACCCTATTTGAAGAAATCACCTGTCTTCCTTGAGACTTTGGTATTACATTTACAGGGGCTTTATCTGTCGCAATTATTCATCCTGTTGAATATGCGTGAACTATCTGCAACTGGACATTTAGCAATCCCCAATTAATCAATCGTCTTCGATTTTTATTTAAATTACCATATTTTGAAACAGATTTTCAAAGTACGGAAAGTTTTAAAAAAGAAACAATTAATACTTTGCGGACTCGATATAACGTCTTTATCGACAAGAGTCCATCTAACTAACCCTCGCAAAGACCGTTAATATTGCACGATAGAATCAAATCAAAGTACCGAAGTACTTGACATCGGATGACTGCAAGTTCTTGTGGGTGGCCAAAAGCACTTGTTCTGGAAAAAAATCACACTTATATACCTGAAACTGAGGTTAATGTACAGAGATAAAAAAAAAAAAAAAAAAGCTCTGAGACAAGTTCGTGCGTGGATGATGAATAAACGACAGGAAATCCAACCTCACCGTAATAACTATTATATTGTAATGATACAAATCAGTATACACTAGTTTGTTGTTATATATTATATTCATATAATAGTTACATGTATGTATAATGTTCATCCATTTGTATATCATTCTATTCTGCGTTTGTAATAATAGTGCAGTTCAAGTGCATGGCGGACACTCTCACTCTTCTGTAAAAATTCGATTTTTCCAAAAGATAGGATATGAGTAGGCAGGGCCGTAACTACTTATGAGGCAGGGGAGGCAACTGCACAGGGGGAGGCAGCCTCCCCTGAATTTTCTGCACCATTTTTTTTTAAAGTAATAAAATGAAATATTGACAATATGTACAAGAAGAGCTTGAATTTATATCATAAACAACACAAGTTTACAGTTTTAACAGTGTTATCATGATACATGATATATCTGTCATTGTCTGGATTTTTGATTGATAGTGAACCGTTTCAGTATCTGTATTTTTTCGTGTGGCAGTCCGTCTGTTGTTCAGTATTCGTACGAGAACACATATGAAACTTTGCTTTCGACAATTTTGAATAAAACCTAACTATTCACATTCATTTAGGGGCTCAATTAAGCAGAGGAAATTCACTTTGTATTGTGATTCTTTTATGATATCGAAAATTCGTTACCGGCTGAATCAGTTGTTGGATCATTTTTTTAACATCTCCTGATCATACTAGAACAATATGGTCAATGCCTTAGTTACTTAGTTAAACACTCCCATTCGTTGTAGCAAGTATATACTAGTATAGAAAGTCCCTGGTTGTAGTTTATACATGTCTGTCCAGCTTTCAACAATATTGAAATTCAAGGTCCTCGATAAAAAAAAAATATCTTGCGCTCTATGATCTTGCTTTATATGTTTTTTCAACTTACCAGTTTGATTTCTAACAAAAATATCTTTAAATACAGATAATAATTGTTTACATAAAAATTGCTTCCAGTATCCAGCAATACTGATGTTTCTTAAAGAAAGGAAATCGAAGAAAAACGGGTAATTTTTACGGCCACCGATTTTATTAAGAAAAAAATCCGCGGTCACATTGTATTTAATGTTAATAATTATAGGTCAAAGTACGGCATTCAAGACGTAGCCCTTGCTCAACCCGAACAGCAATCTCAGATTGTTTTTGCATAAAATTGCTTCCAAGTTAAAGCAATACTGATGTTTCTTAAAGTAAGGAAATCGAAGGAAAACGGGTAATTTTTAGCCATTTTACTGAGAGAGAAAAAAAAATCGGCGGATTTGGGGTAGCCTCAATCGGCGGCCCCCAAACCCCTGCCTCCCCTGAATTCGAATCCTAGTTACGGCCCTGGTAGGCATTCATATTTTCCCGCAAAAACAATCTTTCATGCAAAGTTACCGGTTCTTGTCGGGAATGTCGCAAAACGTTTTTTGAGATATTCTTCCGCATGCTTTGACACAATTTTTTGGTACGTGTGCATAGATATTTTCAATGATTGTTTACTTAAGAATTGAATGCTTCTTTTTGTAACTTCATTGGGGTGTAAAAGCGTTGACCGAAGTACATGTTGAATGAGCGCGGAAGCGCTTCATATTAAAAATATGCGCACGGTCAACGCTTTTACAACCCTATGAAGTTACAAAAAGAAGCATTCAATACTTATAATTACATTTTTTTAGCAATGATCATGAAAACACGAATTTTATTATTGTTTTATTTAATTCACATATAAACTAGTTAGAAAGTTCCTTTTTTCCAAATTAGTCAAAACCGAAACTTACAAACTAGCCCAAAAGTTCCAACGGAACTTATCAACCAGTCACAAAGTTCCATTTGGAGAATTGATGCAAAGTAAAAGTGCAACATATTATATTTGAACCTATCAAAGGGAAACCAGGAGACTGATTACAAAAGTCACAAGGAACTTATCAACTAGTCAAAAAGTTCCACTTTGGCAAATTAGTCAAAACCAGAACTAACAAACTAGCCCAAAAGGTCAAACAGAACTTATTTACCAGTCACAAAGTTCCATTTGGAGAATTGATGCAAAGTAAAATAACGGAATAAGTTCTAATTTATTGTTATACATTAATCTGAAATTGATATTTTTATAAGTACCTACATGAGAATGCAACTTATTCCGTTTTATGTGAGCTATGAAATACAAATTAAATTTTGCTAACTAGTTGTTCTGTTCAGTCAGAACTATTCAACTATAGCTACATTGTTCCGGGACTTTTCAACTAGCTACTTTTTCTCGGAATTTTTCGACTGCACTCGGAATAAAACAACTAGTTGGAAAGTTAAAACGGAACGAAATAACTAGTTGAAAAGTTCCGCCGGAACAAAGTAACTGACGGAACATAGTGGCTGTTAGCCAATCAGAATAAAGTATCATAATGTACTTTCGCAAATTTACAGATCTAACATTGTTGGGTTGATGTTTAGACGAGTTGTATATATACTAGTCAACAAAAGAAACGATACAAGACTCTTTTTCAAATTAAGGATAAAGTTTTCCGTTCATTGGACCAATATTGAAGGAAGTTATACTTAATCATTATGGAAATATAAATCCGTTAAAATTTTTTTATTTATTTTGCTTTTCTCACGTTTTTTCGCGATTTTTTTTTTTTTACAAAATTTACACAAAACGACAATTTTTAAAACAGAAGTTCCAACTAATGATGCCAACCTCTCATTTAAAGGTACAGACAGTGTTTGCCATCAATTTGTTTTTAATAATCATACTGTTTCTTCGTTCATTTGAGAAGCAAAGTTCGGCCCCACGAGAAATCGTTAAAATGTATACATTATCAACTGATTTACCATAGACAGTATGTGTAGAGCGATATTCAAAAAGCGGTAACAATCTAAAAACTAATCCGAAAGGTTTCAAATTTACTGTGTGTTGTTTTCATATCTAAAGCATTGATTTAAGACGAAAATAAAAAAAAATTTTTTTGCATTTTTTGAGATTTCAAAAAACACTTTTTTCAACTAAAACTTGAAAAAACAATATTTCAAACTATTAGTTTCAACATGAACATAACTTGATTAGCATATTGAATATTTTTAAACACATTTGAAATTTTATTCAGTAGTTAGAAAATTATGTGTCGATTTTTTATTCAACTTTCCGCAAAACTAATTTGCACCCTATGATCGTTTACACGGAATTTAGATACTTTCCGACAAGTTTTGATTTTCATTATCACATGTGCATACATTGCAAATGAAAGCTTTTTAAAATTGTTTATCTGATTTTGTTTTATATTTAATACTTTTTGAAGAATTTTATTTCAAAGTCGTGTATCGTTTCTTTTGTTGACTAGTATATATTTTTTTTGCTTTCGCAAATTTTTTGTTCTTCCCTCGCCGGGATTCGAACCCATGCTACTGAGATATCGTGACACCAAATCGCCTGCACTGTAGCCATCCCGTTAGACCACACGACCACCTGGGCTTCACAATAATAAAGCTTTTGGTGGCTGTGTGTTACCTTTCCTCGTCAGTTTTAATCTAGGGTCGTACTACAGTACATGATATATAAGGCATGGAGATGTTAGTGTTACAGATCAGCTCAATTATGTATAGTAAAGGATTCTACAAGTTAATGCAAGATACAGTCACAGAAAATAATTATATTTATAAGTACGTCTGAGTCAGTGACAACTCTACAACAGATTTATCCATCGGATCACCAGCAATGATGGTGATACATGGCTGTGTACATTATGTATATACTACTCGTCTAAACATCACCCCAACAATGTTAGATCTGTAAATTTGCTTTCGCAAATTTTTTGTTCTTCCCTCGCCGGGATTCGAACCCGTGCTACTGAGATATCGTGACACCAAATCGCCTGCACTGTAGCCGTCCCGCTAGACCACAGAACCAAGCTTTCGGTGACCGGGTGTTACCTTTCACGTCAGTTTAATATAGCGTCGTACTACAGTAAATGATATATAAGGCATATATTAAACGACAAAACATTTCCATATTATTAATTTCTGTTCTTAACAAAAACATTTTATCAGTATTCATTGAAGAGATGTATTTATAACAAACAATAAGGAATGTTTTTTTTTGCACTCGTAAACATCCGCGTAGTTATCATGTATATAGATCGGTTAAAAACCCAAAACGAATATAACGTAATGGAAATCTAGGTGATAGCAATACCCCGGAATGCCCTCACGGTCATCCGCTGTAAAAAAAAATTAGTACAAAGTGAACTAAACGTACGTGTATAGTTTTAAAATATCTCAACTTGTTCAATTCGTTCGTGTATAAAACAACGTATTTAATTTTAACAAAAGAAATCTCTGTATTACTGAAAAATTATTATACCAGAGTTTTCGATATCTCAAAGGACATCATTCGCTAATAATATGAGGCAGGCATTACCTGTAAATGGGGACGAAGTCTGTATGAATTATTTTTTTGTAACTTAATTATTTGTCAAAAAAAAAAGAAACGGAAATACCGTAACGTTTCCGAGTTTGGTTCTGTTGTTAGGGATTTTAGTTGTGACGTTATTTAAATTATGACGTCATATGCAATGTAAACAAAGAAACGCTATCATTAGGTAACGTTTTTTCATATCAAGGAATTATTAAAAATGAAATTGGTATTGCGCGTTTCTTCCTATTTTATACTAGACTGATAAATATATATTTTACTCAAAGTTTCATACAAACGAGACCGGAAAAAGGAAGTATATTGTACATTTCTGCGCAGGTCAAGGATTTCAAAACATGACATAAAAAAAATTGAACGATTTTGAGTTCATTAGTACAATGAAAAATTCGGGAAATTTTCCCGAATTTTTTTTTTATTGAATTTTCTACTGTTATTGGGGACTTTGTCCCCATATAAATAAACAGCCAGACATCTTAATATATATTTTTGTTGTCGGGACGTACCCGTCCACGTCCACTTGTATTTTTTATCTTGTATTTTTATCCATCCGATGAGTTAAGCCTTTTTCACCTGATTTCTATATTTCGTATGTTGTACTGTTATACCACTGTCCCATTTAGGGGGGTGGAAACTCGCTTACATGTTTAACACCGCCACATTCTGTATTTATGTGTTTGTCCCAAGTCAGGATCCTGTAATTCAGTGGTTGTCGTTTATTTATGTGTTACATATTTGTTTTTCGTTCATTTTCTGTACATAGATTAGGCAGTTTTTTTTTTTGTTTAAATTGTTTTACCTTGTCATTTCGGGGCCTTTTATAGCTGACTATGCGGTATGGGCTTTGTTTATTGTTGAAGTCCGTACGTATATATACAGTGACCTATAATTGTTAATTTCTAAGTCATTTGATCTCTTGTGGAGAGTTGTCTCATTGGCATCAAACCACATCTTATTCTTTATATCTTATACGTCCGGTATTTTACATCCAATCGTTAATGGTAATATTCTTTACAAAGCACAAATATGTCGGCATTCACAGCCAAACCTATAAACAGACAACTAGTATCAAAAAGGGATATAGTTACAATACTGATGTCAGGTCATTTAAGATTTTGGTATTACTATTGATTCAATCATAAGGTCTTTACATCGGAAATATACACATTTATTTTAAAACCAGTTTTTGGCATGATAGAGGCTGTGCATGTTCTTCTCATATATTTTATGATGGTATGGTACTTACCAACTAACGAGAGGGATTATGCTTGATTTTCATATGATGAAGACATAATCTTCAGATCAGTTTAATTCAATTCAATTCAAATATTTATTGTCATATAAACTCTGAACAATAAGTTTGTGACAAATAATATAAACATACACAAAATACATTTAACAAACAAAACCATGAAAACAAAAAAAGCAAAAAAGCAAAACAATCTATCTATATGATATATAAATATATTTTATAAATAAATCAAGAGTCCCCTTTCCTCAGTTCTAATGCCTGTTTAAAATAGGACCCTAAGCTTTCTACTTCTTTTGAGGTTGATGGACAAAGAAGATATTTAATTTTTTCATTTTCTTGCCAGGACATAAAATCTGGCATATTTAACAAGGGTCTGGAGATGGCATGTCAGTAACTGCTAGTACTGTCCTTTGTTAATTTAATCATTAGAACATTTATTTTGTTTCATATACTTACATCGGACTGGGACTTCTTGTAAACTGAGTTTTACTGTGCGTATTGTTGTGTGTGTGTGGGTTTTTTATATATACATTGGCTAGAGGTACATGTATAGAGGGAGGATGAGATCTTATCTAAACATGTTGAACCCTGCCGCATTTTTCCGACTGTCCCAATTCAGGAGCCGCTGGCCTTTGTTAGTCTTTTATGATTTTAATATTAGTTCATTTATATGTTTTGGAGTTTAGTATTGCGTCCATTATCACTGAAAAAGTACACATTTTTGTTTAGGGGCCAGCTGAAGAACGCTTTCGGTACGGATTTTCTTGCTGTGTTGACCTATTTGTGGCCTCCGGCGGCTGTGTTGACCCATTTATGGTCTCCGGCGACTGTTTTGTTCTTTGGTGGGGTTGTTGTCTCTTTGACATATTCCCCATTTCCATTCTCAATTTTGGAGAACAACTAATAACTCGTTCTTAAGCTGTTACAGCGCCGTCTATGGTTATGGATAAGATTATTTGCCCGAAAAATCAGTTACGCATTCTGTATGTGCTTGTCCCAATTCAGGAGCCTGTTTACTGTTATTTGTTGCTGTATATTTTTTTCCGATTGTTGATGTGTACATAATGATTTAACTGCCGTTAGTTTGTTTGAATGTGTTTACCTTTGTCCTGTAGGAGCATTTGATAGTTTTATTTTTGATATACGAGTCTTGTCCATTGTTGAAGTCTGCTGCTTTTTGACATGACTTTTATTTTTGAAGGCTGTACGGTGACCTATAATTGTTGACTTCTACTTCTTTTGGACTCTTTTAAAATTTCTCATTGGCAATCACACCGCATCTTCTTAAGTAATCTTATGTCCATTTGTATTTACGATACTAATCAAACTTAAAGTATGAAAGTGTTGTTTTGATCTCAACATTAGATTAACTTATAACACCCTCGATATATCCTCGTGTGCCAAGTCGTGAATCTTTCGGCTAATATACACTATCATTATATTTTTCGTTATTCGTAGACCTGGTATTGATGGCGGATTTTAGATTACTTTTGTTATTTTCGTTCACAACATTTATAGAACTATGATGAGGGTGTTTTTTTTTAACGAACTTGACTACCCGTGAGGGTCTTGCACGGGCGGACCATCCGACTTAGCGCTTTAACTTTGACTACTGATGTTGCCCTATAAGTGTCCTATGCTTATTTTTGTTGATGGGTTGTTTGTCTTCTTTTTTCCTCTTTAGCTATTCATAAGTCAAATATGGACGGAGGTTCTTAATGATATCTGAATACTCCATTGGTTTTATCACATCACTGTCTGGATTAGGGGAGAGTTTGGTGACCGCAAACATGTTTAAGTTCGTCACATTCTCTGTCTGCCTGTTCTTAGTCAAGAGCCTGTAGTTCAGTGGTTGTCGTGTCTTGCTGTTTTTATATTTTTTTTCGTTTACTTGGTACTAGTAATTAAATTTTCGATTCAATAAATTAACATTATCGTCATTTTGTCATGTCAGCGCATTTTATATAGCTTTCTCTGTGGTATCAATGGTTTTTTTTTCTCTTTGTTAAAGGCCTTACATTAACATAAAGTTGTTAACATGTAAATGATTGGGTCTCTGGTTGAAAGTGTTCGTCTCATTGGCATATATTCATACCGCATTTCATCAATGTTATAAACGACGCACATTTTGAATATTTTTATGAGTATAAAAAAATCACATTAACCATGAATATTATAACAAAATAGGTTTTAATATAAATAATTAAAAACTGTACACTCATTTCAATGAAGAATTGATGAAGAATTAAAAATGTGAATCATCCTCTTCACTGCATCAAGGATTGCTTCATGGGAGAAGTGTTGATCTAAGGGAAGGTGGAATAAGAACGGTGTCGATGATATGAACAACTCCATTGGACACGGCATCATCGGCTCGAACTACAGTGGATTTTCCAACCATAACGCTTCCTATAAAGAAAAAGGAGTGTCCAATCAAAAATAACTACTGGATAAATATTCACATTTATATTTCAAAATTAAATTTATATTTATTTATACCGCTGAACTCTCAATGTGCGTTTCAACACTAAACACCAAATATACATATAAATTCAGTTAAGACTCAATGCATGCATGTTAGTAGTTATGCATATGTTACAGTAAATAGGTGAAATTAGGAATTACAAGTATTTACTGAACAATTTAGTAAATACATGTAACTACTTACCAATTTAGTAATTACATGTATTTACTGATTATTGCAGGTATTACAGGTAATCACTGATTTTTTTTGTAATTTTTACAGCTGTTTAAATTACTGCTACACTAACTATATGCATTAATGTTGCTCAATTTATTTACCAATAATATCAGATTATTACATGGCATTTTTCATATCGCATGTATTATCAGCCCTAGGTTCAATATCAACCCAAGAGCCCTTGGCTCGAGGGCTGATATTGACTGAGGGCTGATAATACATGCGATATGAAATATGACATGTTATGATCTTTTTATCATATGCTTCAACAATGGAGAAAAATAACAGATTCATATATTGATCCTTTTACGTGGTTCCCAAATAGAAGTTCAAAGAGTGAAAAGTTCACGGACATCGGACCCCAAATTTAGTACATTTGAAATGAAATTTTTCTATCATATGCCTCAACAGAGAAGAAACACATTTTAATATGGACGAATCGACAAAAATATACATAATGAACATTGTTTGGAAAAGTCAACTTTTTAAAGTAACTTTCTAAATTATGTTTGAAACTTTTTGAAATACATTTATTTAATAATTTGTTTGTTAGTTTGTTTTCTTTTTTTGTTGTTTTTTTTTTTATTTATTATTTTACATAATCTACTTTCCAGTATCCAAATAATTGTTTTGTACACACAGAAAACGTAGCATTGAGGCGTATTTTCCGAAATTTGCCGAGTATCACCGGAATGCCATGCGATAACGTTACAGAAAGGTATGTGATAACAATCGAAGCATGTGATAAACTTTTCATATCAGCCCGCTAAGCACCATTTCGGAAAAATATGGAAATTACGTTAATTTAATGCTATTATCATACAGTAAAAATCATATGTTATTTAGTCTAAGTATATGATAACAATATATATCAATCGCTTTTTACACTAAATAAACATATTTGCCAATTACTATTTTTGAAAGTTTCACAGAGAAAACGGATTTCTTTTCAACTGGTTATATTTTCGAATTTCGAATTGGTAGCCATTGAAAATAAACTCTGTTCTGAGTACTTCCGTTTTTCTTACCGAAATGGTTTCCGTCTCTAATCATTCTACACACACATCGCATTTTTATACACATACTAACAAGAATACACGTACGATAAAGTATAAACAAACTTATTGGATTTTATAAATATTAAACAAACCTCCACTAATGGTGATCGTGACTGGTTTTCCTTCTACTGTTGTTGCTGACATTCCATTGGTTAATCCAGCGCTATAGAAGGTTCCAGAAACCACGTGGTATGTTAAAACGTCGGTCAAAGCTGTCTTGTTCTTTAACAGATTGGCCAATACTCCAGCGGGCAATTTTGCGAAGGCTTCGTTTGTGGGAGCAAAAAGTGTGAATGGACCATAGCCTAAAAAAAAAAACCATTTTGTAAAATATAAATATTGCTGGATTCAATGTTGCTTAAAGTCACATATACATATAACACAATAGCGACATGAAACTGTGTCAAAAACCTAGAGCATTCTTGATTCGAATGGCATATAGAAAAAGACAGAGATACAAAATTGTAATCAACCATTTTTTTTTCTTTAAAATAAAACACAATTTATTTAGAATTTATTGTACATAATCCCTTATATTTTGGGGGGATATTAGAAATTTAGATCTTAAGTTGGAACCATTGAACAGTTTGGTATTGATAAAGATTTGTACTGCAAAGGGAATATATATTTATACTGCGCTCGTTCTATTTGAGCAGTCAAAATGCGTTGACTGTATATTTCTATGTCATATACAGTCACTGACCCGATATCATTTTCCTCATGAATATTTAAATATAAATTGCCGAAATAATATTGAATTATTCGACAAAACGACCTCTTCAACCTGTTCTTGTTTCAAATGCATACAACGATGCGTGGAACGACTCAACATTGTTTATTTTGCAATTATTGAAAAAACATATTTAATTTGTTAATATTTTTTGTTTGCAACCTAAAAATCATTATGTTATATGCTTATGGTTGATATTTAAGTCCATACTCAAACGATTTCGTTCACCATCGAGTGTTGGTTTCAACAGGTAAATGTAAATTTCATTGTGTTGTATATTTCTCCGTGAGCATGATGTGAGACCTTTTAAAGGGTATTTCCCCCAATATTTAAATCAAATAAATAACCTTAACGCATTAAACAACAATTGAAATGTTTTGTTTTTTTAGATTGCAGTATAAAGACAATAATTATAGTGCATTGACTTGACATATCAACGATATAAGGATTCGGCCTGAAACGGGAAAATAGCTCGGCACAGCCTCGCATTTCCCCGTTTCTAAGCCTCATCCTTATATCGTTGATATGTCAAGTAAATGCACTTTTATTGTCTATATATATATTTACCTGAGAGGGTTTGTACGAGATCAGCGGCCTTGACAGCTGTTAGGAGAGTAGACAACATAGGATCCATTCCCACCAATCCAGTTACTGGCATCAATGGTAAAGGAAACATGACTCTATCTATAACATGGATGACACCATTGGTAGCATTCTGGTCTGGCAATACGACAGGACTTCCTGTTGCTGTTATCACCTGTCAATTAAATACCAAATATACAGTTTCTCTGTGACACATTTTTATATTACAGTGACAAAGGAAAAGAGGGCCCTCATTGGGTTTTTGATTATGTGATTACTTGGCCGTTTTTTTAATGATTATTTGATTATTAAGCCAAATATTTCATGATTATTTGATTACCTAGGACTGTTTTTTTTAGTTTATGATTATTTGATTACTAAAGATAAGCAAATATTTAATGATTATGTGATTATATTTGCAAAAAAATGGTGATTATGTGATTACTAGGACCCCCCCCCCCCCCCCCATGAGGGGCCTCGGAAAAGAATGAAAAGTGTGGGAGACAAACGGTAGCCGACAGGTCGAACTAGTTAATCTACACGTCTGGCGTAAATACAAAATTTAATCCTGGTATCTATGATGATTTTATCTACAGTACCCCTAGCCTGTCAGTACTGGGGTTTCAAGAAAGAACACTGTACGTTTTACTTCTATCTCAATTGACTAGTATTCAGCAGATTCTTCTCGAAGATCGATATAGTTCTCCAACAGAAACCTGGTTTCCTCCCGACAGCTACGATATACTTGCAGCCACTATTACTAAGTTTAGGAACAGGGCCCGTATATTTAAAACCACTTAACTTAAGATATCCAATTCTAATGTTGATTTGTCGCGATCGTAGGACATGTAAAAACAATTCAGTTCTTTCGGAACAAATCTTAAAGTTTACATAAATTGCTTTATTATGCATACGGGCCCAGTAGTTGAATTATTGATGATCAAATAACGTAAATCCGTATAAACAAGACGAATTAAAGTAACAAACAAAAATGAGGGGACGGCATGAACTCTAAAAGAAGCGAGACCGGATACATCGACAGAATGAAATTCTTCTAATAGAATACATCACTCGCCAAAAGCCCATGTAAACTAAAATTGCACACTCAGTCAAAGGAACACAATCGGAAAGTAATATTTTTCTTCAATATATAATTCATATACCGATATTCTCCGCGTGTTTAGGTTCTTACATCAAATTCTGGGCTTTTTAAAATTTGTTTGTATTTTTAACTTTCGTAATGAAGGGTATACATACATGTATACAGAAAAAAAAAGCTCCCTTTTTTTTTCCTTTTCATATACAAGTTGCAAATCATACATGTATATTACTACGTGAATTTTACACGCTATATAAGTGACTAATATAAAACAATCCTCTAATTACCTTTCTGCCTTGGTAAATGTTGATACGGACTTTAGCCAATGGGTTTAGTGAAGAAGCAGTCAGTTCATTTGATAGCTGTGATGAATATACTTTTCCGCTTAGGACGTGGAACTTCAGTACGTCAGCTAGCAGTTTTTTGTCCTCTTTTAACATTTTTACTACTTTAGGTGGTAATTTGCCGAAAGCATCGTCAGTTGGTCCAAACACAGTGAAGGGTCCTGAATAAAATTTTAAAAAAATATATATAAAACTACATGTTTATCAATATTTAATTTAATGTATGGTGCAATGGCATGGGGAAAAAAGACATCAGTAGGAAAATTCGACATTTTAAAATCTTAAGCATTATGGGTAATATTTTCGAAAGAGTACATCATAAAAAACGTTGTGATTATCCTGGTTCTCGGTACTACGTTCCAGGTATTAGCTTATTTGCTGAACATTGGGATCGGGAACCAGTCTACGTTGTGATTGACTTTCAACGTTCATAAATGTGGGAAATTAACAGTAACATTATTTGTATTTTGGGGGTACGACCAATTAAATGCCCCATGGTTCTTTTGATCCTGAAAACAGCGAATTGCAACAAAAAAAAAAAAAAAAAAATGAAGTCGAATATACTATTCGAAAAAGACAGTCAAAAAAGTAACTGGTCAACATTTTACATTTTTTATTGAATTAAGGAGATATAAATGTAAATTAGATGTTTAGCAGATGTGCGGTATACCCCAAGGATAAAGAAAACTCATAATTACCTAACCCAAAAAGAGACAGTCATAAAAGATTCGGTAATGGACAAGTATACATGTAAATAAACAATATGCGAAGGTCTGGATGGGGTTTACAGATTGGAGAATAATGGATAAAATGTGCAGAATAAATGGCAAAAAAATATTAGAGAATCAATCGAGGAAAGAACAATGAGGCAATAAAAAAAAACAAACAAAAAAAAACAATGGGGTACTAAAATAAAACGAATAGAGAATAATCAGAAAAAAATTATAAAGAATACAGAAAAAGATTAAAACAAATTTAAAGAAAACTTAAATGAAGAATCCCAATCAAGACCCTCATATGTCGAGGTCGATATCAGAATAGTTAGCTTCAGACGATGTTAATATATAAATATATATAAATGTACTTTGTTTCTTACAGAATCAGCAAAGATATGTTTTCATGAACACAAGCGGCAAAGCGGGGTGGGAAACCTCCACTCTTTCTTACAATTTACACAAATAATAATATAAGAAACGAAAACCGGTAAAGAGTATTAAATTGATAATGTTAGTCTTTAAAGACCGTAAATTATATAAATTTGCATAGTGAGAACGTTCCGAAATACTTGTCGGTGTTTTTCTTTCCCTTTTCCTTATGCATAAAAAGTAAAATAACAAAATATCGAACTCCGAGGAAAATTCAAACTAAACGGAAAGTCCCCGATCAAATGACAAAATCAAAAGGTTAAACACAAACGAATAGATAACTGTCATATTCTTGACTTTGTACAAACATTTTCGAAATGTAGAAAATGGTGGAGTAAACCTGGAGTCAACCTGGTTTTATGACTAGCAAACCTCTGACTTGTATGATAGTCGCATATCATTATATTGTCAACAATGTGTGAAAAAAACACAGAAGTACCCATTGTGTTAAAATCTTAATCACTATAAAAACAAACAAATATGTGAACAAAGAAAAACAAAAGCATATAGACAAAGTGCATTAGCAAAAGCGAAAATCAAGAACATACAAATTACCATGAAGATAGACAATAGAACGAATAGTTTCCTGTGGCATGTAGCATATTGAAAATTCGACGACCAGTTTAATTATATTTTTTTGTTTAACTTTACCTCCATTTGCAAGAGTGTCTGCTAAACCGGCCTCTGTAACAAACTCAACTAATGTTTTTGCTCCTAGTTTGGTAGCTAACTGTACTAGATTATCCCCAAGAGCAGGAATGGCCAGGCAGGCAATTAAACCAAAACAAATGAGCTTCATTGTAGTTATGTTCAGTGTTTACAGTTGACCAGTGATCCTAAGTGTCCAGCTCGTCAGCACTGGTCATCATTTTTATATACAACGGTCACGAGATAAACAACTCGCGACCAGTCCACGTTTAAATCTTAAGACAGAAACAGGTGACAAGATAAAAAAAAAAGTTATATAAGTGACCAACATCAAGCACTTGATAAGTTTAAGGTCAAATTCATTGGCAGCTATGTTAGATAAATACTAGTAATGTGTTTATCTTCTTCAATACTTGTATCTACTTCAGTATTTAGGGTGAAACAGTACAGTCTTTTCAACTGATTTTAATATTTTGTTTCTATGTTTTACTGAAACACCACTGTCCCAGATTATAGAAGAGATGAGCGCTCACAAACATTATGTATGTACCGGGTACTTGTCAGGAGTCTGTATTGTCGTTGGTTCATGTATGTCATATTTGTATTTCGTAAATTGTTTAGTGATAAATTTGGCCGTTAGTATCTCAAATGAATTGTTTCATACTTTCATCGTGACCTTTTAAAGCCGACTACAAATATATAATAGTTTTGGTATTCCTCATTATTGAAGGTCGCACGGCTGCCTATAATTGCTTAATTACATTCACTTCATTTAAACTTCCATACATAGTTGTCTCAATCATTCCGCATCCCCTAGGTTTTACCTTTCTACAACGGACAGATAAGCTTACCTGTTCACAAGATGTAAAGTATGTCAAAAGGAATGTTGTTTGTCTGTTGGTCTTATTCGAAAGAATTCGAATGACCCTTTTGGTATACTTCGCCTCTCTTTTGCAGTGACCAGTGAATTTTTTAGAAATTAATTAAGAATTCTATATACAGTATTGTTCATATATAAAACTTACTTATAACTTACGGTTTTCTATTGTAAGTTGGGGCAAGGCGAAATAATAGTGTGTTTAACTCTCCCCTTACCATGTGAAATCTCCTTTAGTAGTTTTGTCGAGTATGATTTGGTCTATGCCAAAATCGACAAAATTAATTAGGATAATTTTGTCTGTTATGTTATGTCTTACCCTCTCCACCACCCCCCCCTTTTTCATTGGTTTTGTAATTGGCAAGATCTTGCTGAAATACTAAAAGTTTAGTTCAGTTGTACTAACAACATCCATAAAACAAATGATGATAGATGTGCCTCCTCAATGGGTTTTTTGATTATGTGAATACTTAGCCATTTTTATAGTGATTATTTGATTAATTACCAGACCAAATATTTCATGATTTCATTTCTTTTATTGCAAATTTGTGATTACATGATTACTTGGCCACCCCCATGAGGGCCTCACAGATCGTTTGTTAACATAGCCTTCATTATGAACTCTTTATCAAAAGTCTTATGTTTGACCTTGTGATGGACATAATATTACGGTGACAAGTAAGGTAAATTTAAAAGTTTAATGGACCGAAATACATTACGGCTAATTTTGGTCTTATTTTGAAGATAAATGTAATACCCTTTGAGTAAGGCATGTCATATAGTGATAAAGTGATGCAGAATGTTGATTACTGAAGTCAAAAGACAAAAGGGGTTATTTAAAAAAAATCGAAATATGGACATTTTGGACAATTTATCGGTAGTTCCTTCATTATAAATGAGAAAAATTTTCTAATTAAAAGACGTCTAAACTAAAATACACACGAAAATCTGATACATGTATATACGGTTATCGAGTACATGCTTTGTTAAATGTTTATTTCTGACTTATTGTAATTTGGATATACGTTTAAGTATGTTATAAACCAAGTCAAATCGATGAACATGAATTTGACAGCCGGTGCCCCTTAAACGTTAACAACTGGTCCATGATCTAATGAAAATATGATGAAATTCATTATATATTATTTAAATCAAAAGGAAAGTTGGAACTATAAAAAAAAGTCTTGAATCATAAATGTCAGCAAGAACACGATAGTATATGAACTTTTTTTTATGTTAATATGTTAATCATTACAAGAGCAATATCATATTGAGAACTATCCCCCTTTTTATAAAACAAGGCAAACAATGGAATATATTGAATGCTTCTTTTTGTAACTTCATTGGGGTGTAATAGCGTTGACCGAAGTACATTTTGTATGAAGCGCGGAAGCGCTTCATACTAAAAATGTGCGCACGGTCAACGCTTTTACAACCCTATGAAGTTACAAAAAGAAGCATTCAATACTTTTCATTACATTTTTTTAGCAATGATCATGAAAACACGAATTTTATTATTGTTTTATTTAATTCACCTGTGCACTTTATTGTGGGACCACGTGTTATCATAACTGAAAAGTTTTATTGAGCAATGCAATTGCTTACGGAATAACACGTGATGTGCAGTTAGCCAATCAGAATAAAGTATCATAATGAAACATACATCTAATGTAATTATATGTATGTATTACACTAACATTAATTAGACAGTCAACAATCTGCACATCCGTTCGAAAAGGTAACAAAATACTTAAAACAAATATGTAGATGTCATGGTATGTTATACTTCCGGTACAAATATTCGATACACAAATATCTTTGTTTGGAGGCGCACCAACCGCGTCAAGGTCAGAGACCACTGACAGGTTTGTTTGGAAGCGCACCAGCCGCGTCAAGGTCAGAGACAACTGACAGGTTTGTTTGGTTTGGTTTTAGTTTGTTTTGATTTTTAGAGAAAGAGACACAGAGACAATGAGAGAGAGAAAAAGAGACATAGAGAGAGAGAGAAAGACCTCCCAACCACATCAAGTCGGAGGACACTAACAGGAGAAAACATGAAATATTGAGCATTGAGATTAAAAGTTTAATCGTCATCCTAATCGTAGCAATCTTCTAAAACAATCTGATGAGTAAGCTGGTTTCTCTTGACATCAACAAATGATGGTGTACGACAAATTCTGTTCGTAGCATACGAAAGATTTGCCACAAATAGTTTTGCTATTACATGTACTACCTAGGTCCTGTAAAATGTCAAAATATATTAGATTCAAAATACTAGTATACTGAAACTATGGACTAATTATTCCAAAGGTGACCTTAGTGGAGGGTTTGGCGATATCTGCATTCATCCAGACCTCGAAGGATGTGCTGTTTGATTTTTTTTTTTTTTTGACTTTTGACTTTTGACTTTTTGACAATTCCGATTAAAGAAGACTTGTTGCATCCTGCAAGAGCGTGAGCAGCTGGTAGTGTGCCAGACATAAGTGGTCCAATAACTAAAAAAAATTGCAAGTGAGTGAACAGTTTACAATCGTCTTGCGTCCTTGGTTGCAAAAACGCTTCCAGTCTGAAACCACAATTCATTATGTTTGACATCTGAGGGAAAAAACCTTATTAGAAATCAAACATAAGTGTCTGTTGATTTAGATATAATACGATCCCTGGAATAACTTTTTACTATATTTCATTAACAAACAGAGACGGCAGAATAATTCTTATATGTGTCCCTTCAGTCACTTACAGTTCAGGCACAAAACGATCCGTTCTTGTCGAGGATGATTCGGTCGATGCCAGAATTGACAGAATAAATCCGCAACTTTTGTCTGTAAATTTATTTCTTACCCCCTCCCCTTCATTTGTTTGGTAATTAGCAAGCGCATGCTGAAATACTAAAAGTTTAGATCAGGTGTACTAACATTCAGACAACAAATTATAATAGCTGATTCACAGATCGTCTGTTATCATAGCTTTCATTATGAAGTCTTTATCAATAGTCGTATATTTGACCTTGTGATGGACATAATATTACGGTGACTAGTAAGATAAATTTAGAAATTTAATGGACCAATATACATTACGGCTTATTTTGGTCTTATTTTGAAGATAAATATAATACCCTTTGATTAAGTAATGTCATAGAGTGCTAAAGTGGTGCACAATTTTGATTACTGTGGTCAAAGGTCAAAAGGGGTTATTTAAAAAAATAGCAATATTTGGACATTTTGGACGACTTATTGGTAGTTCCTTTATTATAAATGAGAAACTTTTTCTATTGAATCATGCTCTGGAAATGTTCCACGAATACAGCTAGTCATATTAATGCAAGATCGCGAGAGATAAATGATGTGTACCCCCGCTTCCAACATGTTAGAAAATGAAAAAAATATATTTATCTCTGGAAATTATCGACAAATATATTCTTAATTTCATATTTAAGATTTATCTATGCAATAATATGTGACGACATATAAAGATATTTTTTGGGAAAGTTTTGTTAAAATGCCATAAAGAACGAAGAAGTAATAAGAACTTTAAAGAGGACTAGCTACGAGATATGAAAAAACTAGAATATGATTTCGTTTGGTTCAATCATTAATAAAAGTGAAATAAAGAAATAATAATTCGTTTTGAGCAGCCAATTTTGTCAAAATTAACAAAGAAATATCGTTGATGAATTATTCACTTGCAAGTGAATAATTCGACCTCATTAAATCCGTATTCATGTGACCTTCAATTTAACCCATTATCTAGAGATTGCTTACACTTGCATAATTCGTGTTCAGCCATTAAAAGGAAAATAATGTCAACATTGAAAGTGAACCATTTCGTTGACTGATTCGTTTCACAAAAAAATCATTCTTATACAGGTTAAAACGTTAATTAACTTTTTTTTTAACCAAAAACATGAAATCAAACAGACCTATAAAGATATAATTGCACGAGGATGCAATCTATTTACATTTATGTTTATGTTTATATCGGGTTATGAGATCATCGGCAGTATTCGAGGGTCATCTCGATAGTTAATTAGATGGGGTATAGACTAAAATACACACGAAAATCTGATATATAGTATTGAGTACATGCATGCTATTTAACTGTTTGTTTCAGACTTATTGTGATTTGGATATACGTTTTAGTATGTTATAAATCAAATATGAGAATTTGAGTTAAATCAGTGAACATATATTCGACATCTAGCACCCCTATAACGTTAACACCCGTCAATGATTTATTGAAAAAATTATGAAATTCATTATAGATTATTTAAATCCAAAAGAAAGTTGGAACTATAAAAAAAAGTCTTGAAGCATAAATGTTAGCAAGAACACGATAGTATATGAACTTTAATTTATGTTAATATGTCAATCATTGCAAGAGCAATATCATATTGAGAACTATCCCCCTTTTTATAAAACAAGACAAACAGTGGAATATATAGCAGAATAGACTAAAACCGATTTGAAAACCGATATATATATATGAATTACAAACAAACACGATTCACAGAGATATTACGGTACAAAGGAATCTGTCTATGTATATATCACACCAACACTAGACATCAATACGCATATCCATTTAAAAAGGTAACGAAATACTTAGAAAAAATGTGGATGTCATGGTTTGTAATACTTCCGATTCTAATATTCGATACAAAAAGGTTTTTTTTTTCTTAGAGAAAGAGAAAGAAAGAGAGAAAGAGTTTCTCAACCAAATCAAGTCGGAGGCCACTAACAGGAGAAAACATGAAATATTGGGCATTGAAATTAAAAGTTCAATCATCATACTAATCGTAGCAATCTTCTAAAACAATCTGATGAGTAAGCTGGATTCTCCTGACATCAAAAAATGATGGTGTACGACAAATTCTGTTCGTAGCATACGCAATATTTGCCACAAATAGTTTTTCTTTCCCATGTACAAACTAGGTCCTGTAAAATGTCAGAATATATTGGATTCAAAATACTAGTATACTGAAACTATGGAGTTATTATTCCAAAGGTGACCTTAGTGGAGGTTTGGCGATATCTACATTCATCCAGACCTCGAAGAATGTGCTGTTTGATTTTTTTTTTTTTTTTTTTTTTTTGACAATTCCAATTCCGACAACAAATGTAGGCATGTTATACAACATTGTAAAGATAAATCAATTTAGATTTACGATATAACAAGTTTTAGTGGGGTTGACAGCCTATAAAGCGGCATATAACGGAACTTCGTTACCACCTGACATTTTTCTAAAATGCAAGTTAAGTACCGTGTGTTATAATAAGGTATATAGGAAATTTTTTTCTGAGACAAGTGCCTGTGTTCCAGTCTGAAACCACAATTCATTATGTTTAACAATTGAGGAAAAAAAACCTTGTTAGAAATAAAACATAAGTGTCTGATGATTTAAATATAATACGATCACTGAAATAACTTTTTACCATATTTTATTAACAAACAGAGACGGCAGAATAATTCTTATATCTGCCACTTCAGTCCCTTACAGTTCAGGCACAAATGTGCTTCACCGTCTATAAAATTTACAAAGATCCCGCTAGGAATATTTCGTTGTTGTCTTTACAAATTAAATTCATTGTAGTGCGGGAGTGCACCTTGAAATCTTATAAACCCCTCATTAATTTTCGGGTGCACAAAAAAAAAATTCTTACAATCTGTAATTGATCTGCCTTCAATGACTCGAAGGGCATTGGATCTACCACCATTTGAAATATACTTCCTTGTTCGTTCTGCTGATTTTGCAGCATGTTTAACATCATATCGATCAAACACGTCCACGACACACCATAAGTTTTCAAAACAAGCTACTTGGGTTTAAAAGGCGTCCTTTTCCAAATCTCAAAAAATTGTGGTAACTTTTACCATAAAGTCTTTGTACAATACTCATACCATCTCTGATCAGGGGTGTACTAGTTTTTAGAGCAGGGATATCACACACTAAATTTCCGTAAAGTATCACATGAGAGTGCATTGTTATCATTATCTATATGAAAATAACTGTCATCTATTATTAATACAGCTACCGATTGTCCACCACTGCCACTACAGCTGCTGATTTTCCACCACTGCCACAACAGCTGCTGATTTCCACCACTGCCACAACAGCTGCTGATTTTCTACCCCTGCTACTACAGCTGTTGATTTTTCACCACTGCCACTACTCGAAGCTTTACGAAACAAGACTCAAATATCAACCATTTTAATTATCATTTGTATATTTTGGAGTAAAACAACAAAATGTGTCAAAATGAACGTTACGGTAATAAAAGTTCCCAGAATCAAGTTTAAAATAATGCATCTGATTCACGTGACTTTAATTTTGTTTTTTGCTTTTTTTTTTGTAAATGCACAATGGAGGATTTTGTCATTTAAACAATAATAAATACGAAAGTTAAGAAATTTGAAAAAAAATTAAAAAAAAAAGAAGTGACATTCTTAACTTACATGCCTATGATAACAATGAATGCGCATATCAATTTTCTTTTTAAGCTAAGACACAATCTATAATTTATTATTAACTAATGAAAACATGTTTTATCGCTTAAATATACATGTTCTCTTTCCATCTTTCGGACTGTTTAAGAAGTCACCTAGATTTGTTGAATCAGCTCACAAAACAAGTCTTTTCACGCACTAAAACTAAAAAAGCACACGCACAGCGCTGTTATGGCTGTTTATAGTCATGGCCTGTTCATTCATCTTTTTGTTTTTCAATCATCTGTAAAAAGAATGATTTATGTTCCATTCCTTTCAGATTATTCTACAGCATGTACAGATGAAAGCAATGTTGGACATATTATTGCCGCAGTTTAAGGTGCTTTGGTTCTTTGTTCAGGTGGCATTATTGCAAAAGTACTTTACATCAAATCGTCTTCCAAGGTTTCTCTAACTGCTGCAACAAACAAAGCATAGCGTAACATTTGCTTCCAAATATGTCATTGAAATATCAACATACAAACCAAAACTTTGTGAGCAATTATTTATCTATTTCATTGTCGTTCAATGTAGGATGATACATGTATCAGACATGAAAATTAGAGACGTTGTTAGATATACCATATGCGTTTAATGATTGTTTTGTTTTTGCAATTTTTAACGAGTAAAACAATTATAAGGTGTAATGTCAAACCATAATCATTATAATATACATATTGTTTGTACATTTTAAATGCGTTTTATAAAGTGATGAGTTTTTCATTTGTCGCATTCCTGTTTTATATTATCAACACAAAATATATGTTCGACATAAGTGATAAGTTTTAAGATCAACAAATCGGCATATACTATTCTTTTGAACAACAAATGTTTACTTTGTTTTTTAACCTATATATTTTACTGTTGACTGTTGGCTGAGGTTATGGGACTAATATGTTTTACATGTTTAAAAGGTGACACAAATTTGTTTAGTTCTCTCTGTATCATAAACGTGCTTCGTTTATAACATTGTTATGACTTGAGGTAACGCATTGCAGATTTCAGAAGTAATCTTCTTAAACCTAGAATTATAATATCAGTGATTTTATTTGAATAGAGTTGACCGTTGAAGCAACGTTTAAAAATAAATATTATGGAAAGGTATGATATACATTTTGAGATTGAGCACTATAAGTTATTTCATTTCAAAATTGCAACTGCTTATATATATAAATACATTAAAGAAAATATTTTGCCCGGAATATTTTTATTGTGAAAGTATTTGTTTGGTTCTGTTGATTCTTTCAACAAAATATTCCAAAAACAAATAAAGCGAATTGAGAAGGAAATGTTTTCTTGTTATGTTTTTATTTGATATTTTCTTTTAATTAAATTGTTACAACTTCAGGGCCGTAACTACCTATGAGGCAGGGGATGCAGTTGCCCCCCCCCCCCCTAAATTTTCTGCACCATTTTTTTTAAAGTAATAAAATGAAATATTGACAATATGTACAAGAAGAACCTGAATTTATATCATAAACAATACAAGTTTACAGTTTTAACAGTGTTATCATGATACATGATATATTATCTGTCATTGTCTGGATTTTTGATCGATAGTGAACCGTTTCAGCATTTGTTTTATTTTTATTTTTTCGGGTGGCCGTCCGTCTGTTATTCAGTATTCGTACGAGAACACATATGAAACATTGCGTTCGACAATTTATATCATAAACAATACAAGTTTACAGTTTTAACAGTGTTATCACGATACATGATATATCTGTCATTGTCTGGATTTTTGATCGATAGTGAACTGTTTCAGTATTTGTTTTATTTTTATTTTTTCGTGTGGCCGTCCTTCTGTTATTCAGTATTCGTACGAGAACACATATGAAACTTTGCGTTCGACAATTTTGAATAAAACCTAACTATTCACATTTATTTAGGGCTCAATTAAGCAGCGGAAGTTCCCTTTGTATCGTGATTCTTTTATGATATCGGAAATTCGTTACCGGCTGAATCAGCTGTTGGATCATTTTTTAACATCTCCCGATAATACCAGAACATTATGGTCAATGCCTTAGTTACTTAGTTAAACATTGAAATTCAAGGTCCTCGATAAAAAAAAATATCTTGCGTTCTATGATCTTGCTTTATATGTTTTTTTAACTTACCAGTTTGATTTCTTACAAAAATATCTTTAAATACAGACAATAATTGTTTGCATAAAAATTTCTTCCAGGATCCAGCAATACTGATATTTTTTAAAGTAAGGCAATGGAAGGAAAACGGGTAATTTTTACGGCCACTGATTTTATTAAGAAAAAAAATCTGCGGTCACATTGTATTGAATGTTAATAATTATAGGTCAAAGTACGGCCTTCAAGACGGAGCCTTGGCTCAACCCGAACAGCAATCTCAGCTTGTTTTTGCATAAAATTGCTTTCAGGTTGAAGCAATACTGATGTTTCTGAAAGTAAGGAAATCGAAGGAAAACAGGTAATTTTTAGCCGTTTTACTGAGAAAAAAAAAATGATTGGCATATCTATTGGGCCTCAATCGGCGCCCCCAAACCCCTGCCTCCCTTGAATTCAAACCCTAGTTACGGCCCTGACAACTATAATGTGTTATTTAGAATTTGCATGTCTGGAGTCAATAAATCAACTTTGAAAAAGAGAAATAAAAAATAAATTATAGAGAGAGAATGATAATGTTAAGTGCTGTTCATTTATGACGTCATATCTTCTGTTCCGTCAAACTTTAACATCGGACATTTTTAAACTTTTTTTCCACGCTTCAGAATACATGTATAATAAAATTGTCAAAATAATGATTTGCGTGTGCAAAGCGTGGTTGGTTAGTATATAATTACAGAAATCACATATTTTCGTTGCCATGGAAGAAATGAACATCGGCTTAACCTTTGAAAGTCTTCAATGACCAAACGAATAGCCATGGGAAATGTCGTTATATCATTATATGGGCTTAATGAGACATACTGCTGCATGCAAGAAGTAGAAAACTGGCCACAACCATAAGCTTATTAAGGAATGACTGTAATATTTTTTCTGTCTATGACGAAATAACATAAAAAAATAGGGTGCACACTGAATAACGCGCGTAGCGGGTTATTTAACAGTGTGCATCACATTTTTTATGTTATTTCGAATAGACAGAAAAAATATTACAGTCATTCTTATAATTTAATTCTAAATTCCATTTTAAACCGTAGAAAACCACGAAAAACGTTGATGACGTCGCGGTCACATGACTAAATTATGTCTATGGGCTCATAACAAAATAACGTCAGCCAATCAGAAGACGAGTTACCTCCAAAATTAAATTATTTAAATTTGGATCATGTTCGACTGTCTATTACATATGTGTTGGATACGTTCCATATTTCCATAGATATAAAGTAAACATAAGACCGACCGGTTCGCTTCTTTTGATGATTACACGATTCATTCAGTTTTTTCCTTGTTTTGTATACTCCTAATAGATGTAGATGTATAGCATTTGAACCCTAGTTAACTGCTTGTTTTTTTTCAATTTTTCCTTTACAGAACGAACTTTATCAAAAGATATTTATTTAACTACCGATCTGATCAAGAAGTACTTATAAATTAAGATTTGTTTGGCTGACTTACAAAAAAAAAAGCTGCGTTTGAAAACGTTTCATCCCTGCTATAATAAATTAGTGTGTTCATTTTTCGTCCTATCTCGACATAGTAAAGCGATTTTTTTACAAATACGCACAGTTCTATGTTGACCATGATACACCAACATCAAACGCAGCTTTATTGTCAATCAGTCAAACAAATCTTAATTTATAAGTACTTCTTGATCAGATCGGGAGTTAAACAAATATCGTTCAATGTAATTACTTTACGGACCAGTAATGTAGTACTATATTTAATCTCATGGCAATACTTTAGATTTATGTGTTCTTTTCACATAACGATATGTAGATTAAAATGTCGTAGTTTATATGAACTGATGTTATAAAAATAAGTCCAGAATAACACCCGTTTCTTCAAACTGGTACAATGATTATATTATACTATGTAAACTTATGAACAATTGACTAGTGTTAAATTGCATGTTTGTTAAATATACGTAAACAACTGATTGGTATCAAATTAGGTGTTTGTTATTGGTCACATTAACAATTGAGTGGTATACAATTATGTATGTGTTGATTGAACGTCATTATTTGAGTGGTCTTTAATTACATGTACGTGTTTGCTGAATTAACGTCAAAATTTGTGTGGTACTGAATGACGTGCTGTTGAATTGACGTCATTAATTGAGTAGTATAAACTTACGTGTTGGTAAAATGGACGTATTGTACTGAACAATTATATTCTATTCAACTAGCCTAATATTTGGTTTTAATTCAATAAGCATTTCAAGTAAACTCTAAGGCTACACTGTGAATACAAGAACTTTTGACACAATGGAAAACAAGTTCGTAGCCCTTTATAAGTGAATGTTAAAATTTCCTATTAATCTCTATGAAAAGTCGAGAAGAGTTCAACATGACATTTATTAATCTGACGAGACCTATGTATAAGGAAAATAATATCCCAGTAAACAGTGTGTAATCTTTTTTAACTAAGATATATGTAAATGATTATTGCCTAACGTAACAAAGTAAAAAAAAAAACGAAAAATAAGAAACAGAAAAACGAAAAATCTAATAAAATATACAACAAATACCAGAGAAATAACCCAAAACAAAGCTAAATGAAAATAAAAACGAAACGAAACGAAATAAAACGAACCTATCGATCAGACCATAAAACAGACACACGAATAAGAGTAATAAAAGTCTGACTCTTATGTAAATTTTGATCAGATTTTTATTTATTAAAACAAGAAAACAAAGAAATACATGAATGAGAAAAATCCAAACAGTATGCGCAACCAGACTAAAAGTGTTGAATGAAAAAAACAAAACACGATTCAATATAAGACGATATAAAAGGTACCTGATCATCTGAAAAAGCAGGGACCTCGGTGGCCGATTGGTCTTAACAGTTACTACTCAGTCTACTGTAAGCACTAGCCAGTCAACACTGATGTTGTGAGTTCGAACCCCGCTCGTGCGGGTGCACTCGACTCCAATCTTAATTGACTAGGATTGTCAGTTTTCCTATCGAAGGTCGGTGGTTTTCTCCGGGCACTACGGCTTCCTCCACCAAAAAAACTGGCCGCCACGAAATAGCCAAAATGCGGTGCTTAAAAGTGGCGTTATTACACCAGAAATCAAAAATCAAATCAATCTGCAAAAGCAATGTCATATTTTTGGATAATGGTTATTTTTTTTAAGATTAATTGGTAATCATAGGACTATTAACTCTATTATTGAGAGTTTCTTATCCATTTGTAAAAAGAAAGTTGTTTTCTCAACATATGTTTTAATTAAAATAAAGCAACAAAGACTTCAAAATAGAAATCAAAGTAACGATATGTGAACAATAAGTATTGATTTGTGAAATAAGGATTTCGGAACACATTGAAACATACATTTACAGTTACCGCTTTCACTACCTCAAAACCTTATAAGCACTATTTTAATGCCTTGCATGATGAAAATACTCAATGTAGAATAGAGTTACTGTTGGTTCGGTAAAATCTCAGTCGGCGGGCACTTTTCTCATTTATTATTACAGCACAAGTGATTTAAATTGAAACAAACTATAAGAGCAATAGAAAATATAGTACAAAATCTTTTACTTTGCTGTGAGTAATGTAAATGCGCAAATAGATTTCATTTCGAGATCTGATTAATCATGCATCTTCTTAATATAAACCATGAAATCAATTTCACAATAACATCAAGTATCTTAATAGTGTCGAAAACCCGGGGTATTTTTATTTAAAATACGCGTAGAATGTAAAAAAGGATGTATCATTTAATCGAATTAATGTTTTCTGTCACCATGGAGTGATCAACATTATGTCGAAATAAAACGAAAACAGGATCAAATTGTTTTTAATGCTAATTTTTTTTTTAAATTAATATGATTGAAAACTACAAATACATTCGACTTTAATGGAAAATTGTCTCGAATCACAACTCAACATTTTGT
Organism: Mytilus galloprovincialis; assembly: GCF_965363235.1. Classification (NCBI taxonomy): domain Eukaryota; kingdom Metazoa; phylum Mollusca; class Bivalvia; order Mytilida; family Mytilidae; genus Mytilus; species Mytilus galloprovincialis. The sequence continues at coordinate 111,437,514 of NC_134840.1, read as the reverse complement.
ATCATTTCTTGAAAAAAAGTAAATTTGCATGATAAAAATTTACTCTTCCCATGCGTATATCACCCATAATGCAAATCCACACAAAATTACGGACCATACGTCTTTCTTGTACCGAAGATATTAAACAGAGAAAACATGTCGCCACAGACACATTGTATATCGTTCTTTAACTCCTGATTGTGGCCGTAAAAATATGTAATGCCGATTTCAAGAAAAACATAAAATGCGTTGTTTGTATTTGTTAACTCATATTTTATGAGAAATTAATTATTATGAAAACCCTTTTATATGAAATGGCGATATTTGGACATTTTTAACAAGAATTTTTGTTGTTGATATTTTTTGTTTTATACTCTTTGCCTTATGTTTAGTAAATAAGTTGATTTGTGAAAACGTAACAATACACTGCAAACATTCTTTGATAGGTTTTACTTGATATTGTTTTTTTAAACTGGATTTGGTATCCTTCTTGTCGTTTAAGATTTAGAGATGTCCTGTTATGATTTCTTTGTTGTTCTTGTAATGTGCATTGTGAACAGATATATCATGTTATTGAGGGGTATTTGCGAAAAATACCAGTCGAGAGAATGTTAAATTTCACGAGCCGTAAGGCGAGGGAAATTCATTCTCAAGACTTGTATTTTTCGCAAATACCCCTCAATAACATGATATATCTGTTTAATTACACCGAATGTTAATCATGTACTAAAACGCATTGATGATCGTGACGTTACAAGCGTCCAGTCGGATAGAGTATTTTTTGGCAAATACCACGGCAGAGAGGGTAAAAAAGGCATATCCTTTTAGCAAATACCCCGGCGGCGTTAAAAATGAACTATATTCATTTGATAACAGTAAATTGGTGAAAAATACACTGGCTATTAACCAATCAAAACCCCGGATTCTTACATAAGGTGTAATTAGTTATAAAATGCATCGAGGACAAAAATGAAAAGGTAGTGATTTCCTTAAACTGGTTTACTCCACAATGTGTAACACAGTTCATACTTCCAGGTCACTTCAATAATCTTTGATTAGCCATTTTTGAAATTGTTGTCGATGGCCGATCTTTGATAGTTTATTAATAAGAATAATATATATAAAAAAGAAATTGTGATATGATTACCAATGAGACAACTCTATAGGTCACCGTAAGGCCCTCAACAATGAGCAAAGTCCATACCGCATAGTCAGCTATAAAAGGCCCAGAAATCACAAATGTAAAATAGTTTAAACGAGAAAAAATAAATGACAAAAAAATGAACGAAAAACAAATATATATAACACAGTAACAAACGACAACCACTGAATTACAGGCTCCTGACTTGGGAAAGGCAAATACATACAGAATGTGGCGGGGTTAAACATGCTACCGGGATCCCAACCCTCCCCTTACCTGACACAAAGGTGTAACAGTACAGCATAAGAACTAACTATAAAAAATCAGTTGAAAAAGGCCTAACTCATGAGATGGATACAAATAGAAGTAAATCTAACAAAAACATAGAGCGGACGTGACCGGATACTTGTACGTCCCTACAACAACAAAACAAGTACAGATATGAGAGTACTCGCAGTTACTGACAGCTACACGTACACTGTGTCTAAACCACACCGGCAAAATTTGCTCGGACTCGATGGTATCTAACATCCGGCACAATGACGGAACACCAATAGACAAAAGAAAGGTAGGTTTCTCCTTATTTTTTTATTTTTTTTATGATATCGAAGAATATATATACATATACAACTATTTTCTATTGTGAGATGCAATATTTTCTACAACCGTTCTATATTAACGGAGAAATAAGTAAAAATGCATGTCAAAATGACGAATTGAGTGAACCTTGCCTCGAAATTGTTTAATTTCTCGTTAAATTGATCACATTGTACGGAAAGAAAGGTACGGGAAGATAGATATTGACACGGAGATTGCAAATTGAGTTATTATGAGCATCTCAATAATTGTATTTCTGTGTATGGAACGAAAGAAAAGGGTCATGCCAAATTAAAATAAACCGGTTTCGTCAATGTTGTTACTACACAATCACCCGGTTTCGTCTATATATATATCACCCGGTTTTTTTGGGTTTTTTTTAACAAACAATTTATGAAAAGAAACTGGCACGGATCTGAACATTGTCTTTCGAGATTTTAAATATTATATTTATTGTAAAGTAAACTTGGCGTGTTAAAATCTATTTTAAACGGGCACTTTTGGACATAGTTAATTATGATAATCAGGGGCGTAGCTAGAAAGAAACAATGTGCAAGCAACTACCGGAAAAAAATTTGGGACCCCTTTATGCAGATAAATGTTTTCTTTTCCGGTTTTCGGTCATAGGACGGTTAAAAGAGGAGCTATATGTAGATAGGACTTATAATATAAAAAAATTATGAATGTAAAACTATTAATAAATCTTCTGAATAGAGTAATACATAAACAACACATATTTGTGATACAGAATTTACTCAAAATTGTCCAAAATCTGCTGTTCGGGTCTAGGCAGAAACAAACTTCTCTATTGCTTTAATTGTCAATATTCACACTGAAATGCCGATGAATATGCAGTAATGCTAGTAACTGTCGTCGTTCATTGTTGATCGTACATTTGTTTTCAACATACTCAAAAAATAATGAGACTTTCCAATACTGTTTTGGCGTGTTTGCAGGGTGATTGGCTCTGGTAGCCTGTCGACCACATCGCCTCGGCATATTTTCAACGATATCGAAGGGTTCTGATATTCTAATGCCGATTGGTACATCTCATTCCAAACTGATGAACCGTACACTGTAAAATGTGCTCCAAAAACTACATGTCTTAGACTGAGTATTACAAATTCAAATCTTGTAGAAGATACAAGTTACTGTCCGATTTTGTCATAATCTCCAATAACACTTTTATTTTGAAACCAAATGCCGTTATTTAATGATATTTCATCAATTAAAACAGTGACAACATAGGTGTTTCCTTTAACATTCAATCTATAAATTTTTATTTTGCCAATTATTTTTGTGCATGCCGAATCGATGTGCACGCAACTGCGTGTTAGCGTATAGGGAGCTACGTGCCTATTAATACACATTTTCCTAATGAAAGGCGTATCCCTTATTTCACTTAACTTCAAACTAATTTTAAATTGAATATAAATACTGAATAGCAAACACTGGTATCTTTTTTTCAATTATTTTGTAACATTATTATATTTTCTTTGTTTCTAATAGTAGTATGTAAAGATGAAAAATAAAAGGATGTGTTTTGATTGTGCCATAATTTTATAAATAATACATTTATGCATTCAATCATTGACGAACAGTCCCAAACCGACTATAGTCTATACTGTTCTGCACAAATTAATCATGCATGCAGTCCTGCTAGATTTTCTGGTACTATATATACTGTGTTACTTGCGCACTAAAGCGAGTTTTCACACTTAAGCATCCATAACATAGCAGTGAGATTTGTAACTTTCTCCCCGTTTCTGGTAGGCACATTTATTTTCATAGGCATGTTTTTCACATTAATTTTACAGTAACTTCTTATTTATTTTTTGTACAGTTCAAATTCAATTGAAACTTCAAGATAACTTTCGAAAACAATATCTGACAGTTTTGTATTTTCAATGTGAATAAAAGTTGGTTTGCAAAACATGACCGTCATTTATATCTAGGTCTTATTAAGAAGAAGTAACCACTTTTCCCATAAACATTGACAAAGAGACAACTTTCTTTTAGACACAAAAATTATGTTGAATTAATCAAGTTTAGGTCAGCGTATGCCTTAAACAATGAGAAAAACACACAAACTGCATGAAAGCAAGCTATAACAGGGCCCTACATTATAAATGTAAAACAATTCAAACAAGAAAACTACCTGCCTATTTTATGTTCAAAACGCATATGGTATAAAGCAACCAAAGACAACCATGGAATTACAAGCGTGTGATTCGGGAATGGACTGAGTCAAAGTGTTGTCGCTGACACAAACAGTACAACAAAAGTACAAATAATAAAAAATGATGAAAAAACCTTAACTCGTCCGATGACAGAGCCTGTATAGTAAATGCGCGATGTGTGCCAAAACTTGTATCATAGTTAAAATTATCCCTTAAAGATTGTAGAAAAGATTACATACATAGAATGATTAGATTACTTATAAAGGTGTCCATCCTTTTGTGCGAGAAAATCACATATCAATTGTGCGTTTCCATTTTTAAGACCGTAAACTTTAATTTCAAGTTTAAACATGTTCAACACATTTTCCCATAACTCATATAGAAAACGCATATTTAGAGAGCTTTAATCTCAATATGCTGTTAAAAAATTTCGGAATGCAAAGTAAATTAAAATATTTGTGTTCTATAAGAGTAGGAATTCAAGTGTTTGCTTATTATTTAATTGAATGATTCATCTGAGACTCATATAAATAATTAGCCGTTGTCCGGTGAACGAACTTGTTTTCCAACGACCCACAAAACTCCTTTTGAACACTGAAGTTAAATAATCAACTATAATGTAATGCGATTATGATTTTTTTTATTTGACCAAACCGGGTTATGCATTTTGAAATCTATGACGAAACCGGGTTGTATACATTGACGAAACCGGACAGTTCCATTTTGACATGACCCATTTCTTTCGTTCCATACACAGAGATACAATTATGGAGATGCTCATAATAACTAAATTTGCAATCTCCGTGTCAATATCTATCTTCCCGTACCTTTCTTTCCGTACAATGTGATCAATTTAACGAGAAATTAAACAATTTCGAGGCAAGGTTCACTCAATTCGTCATTTTGACATGCATTTTTACTTATTTCTCCGTTAATATAGAACGGTTGTAGAAAATATTGCATCTCACAATAGAAAATAGTTGTATATGTATATATATTCTTCGATATCATAAAAAAAATAAAAAAATAAGAAGAAACCTACCTTTCTTTTGTCTATTGGTGTTCCGTCATTGTGCCGGATGTTAGATACCATCGAGTCCGAGCAAATTTTGCCGGTGTGGTTTAGACACAGTGACGTAGTTCAAAGCCGATAACAACTAATAAAAATAATCATGCATCTAAGACTAAAAACGTGACTTTTGACAACAAATCATGAGGTTGGCACAAAATTACCGGACAATTTTTTTCTGTAAAGTAAACAATTAGAGACCGTACTTTGACCTATAATGTTGTTTTTTTTTACAAATTGTGACTTGGATGGAGAGTTGTCTCATTGGTACTCATACCACATCTTCTTATGTCTAAAACAAAACATTGGGATAAATGTTAACGAGATACATATTAATATACATAATATTATGTTAAAGTAATGTTCAACCCTATGCTCTGCAAATCAATATTTTTATATTGGAGCGTCACTAATGACTGTTTCGTAGTAGTTACCGAATATACATGTGTAAAGAAGAAGTTTTATTAATTATAGATACACAAAATCACAAGTATATAAAAACAATATATAAAAGGAAACATGTATCACTGTGTGTGTTATTTACTATCCCTGAATACCTTATTATGGTATTTTGTGTCTGGTCGTTATTTTTGCTTTTTGTGTATATTTTTAATTTTTTGTTCTTTTTTGTGTGTTGTTTCATTTTGGTTGCTATCTTATTTAGGTATACTCAACATATCAATTTATTCAAATCTAAATGCAGACAGAATAACATTGGAAAAATGCCGTTAAAAATTTACTGTCAGGGTATTTCCACTATGTAAAACAATATTTAGAAATGCAGTCATTCATAAAGTATAAATTTTAAACCTCAACATAGGTCATTTAAATAACCAAACCTAATCAGACCTGGAGATATCATGCACGTACATTTGTTAACTTTTATGTTCTGTTGTTTAAAAATGTACTACAGTGCTCCAGTTTTTGATGGAGAGTTTACAGGTCGAGTAGTAATAAACACAACCAATTCGGAAGGGTTTATTGATCGATTTATAACGAAACATGCTGGATATACATTTCTAAAAAGGGTACGTCGTTTTGTAAACACGGAATAATTTTTTTTCAAAAATTTTAATGTTATTGTATACCTATTACCAATGTTATTTCAACTGATCGGGCGGAGCTTATGTTTTAATTTGCATAAGGACAGTCTATTTGAAAATGTGTGTGATAAGGATGATTGCCGTTATAATTATTATTGAATTCTAATCACTAATCAGTGTCACCAAAGGCACATACAAAAGAACTGGGTGTATGGTATGGTGTATAATATTCGGTAGATATATATTATTTACCTTTTTTTCTTCTTAGTTTTTTCATTTCTAAATATCGGCTTTTTAATAGTTGTAACAGAGCTGGAGGGTATCATTTATCAGTTTATGATTTCTAAATATAAGAAACATAACCCCGTTGAATTTGACAATATACGGCACTAAAACTTCTACGAAAGTTTTTATTTTTAAAGTAGTACACTAAATCAAGTACTACCAAGATAGCACTCTCTGGTATACAGTCTAAGATAGTGATAATGACTGAGCCGAAGGCGAGGTCATTATCGCTGTCACAGTCAATACCGCTGTCCTACGGGCAGTCCATGTATCACGATAATGACCAGTTTTTAAGAACTATTATGTTTATTTCATTGAAGAACCATGTCTTTGAAAATTCTCATAAATTCAAAATGTCCAAAATAAACTCGAGTAGTTGTACGATTTCTATGGGAAACGATCGATTTCTATAGGAAAGATTGAAGACCAGTCGTAGTAATACTGCCATTAATTTAAGTGCAATTTTCAGAATACAAATACTTAATCAAGTTCTCTATAATTTTATTATTTACGAAAACATATGGTAAGCAATTCAACAACTTAAATATAATATTGAAAACAGGAATATCTTTTATTAAAGTGACATCTTTCAAAACAGGGAAACCACGCCCCATCGGTCATTAACAGAGAAACCACGCCCCAGCGATCATTAACAGACATTAGAATTTTAAAGTCATTATAAATGATGTTGTAGTATCCGGGGGTTAGTTTTAGGTCATCAGACAGACCATCAAGAGATGTCCGAAGAACTACCCAGAAACCATCCTCTTCCGGTTGAAACTAATGGCTATATGCAGACGTCTTTTATCACCAGAAGAGCAATCGGCCGTTCCTGACTGCAGGAACGACCATCCAAGGTAAATATCGGTCTTGAGATATACTCGGAATCACAACATTGGCGCTGCGAGCACTTATTTGCGTGGTGCATTGCAAGTAATTGCTTATTTTGTGATTTGAGGCGACGTTCGCTTCAACAGTGTTTCCCGCGGAAAAGGATTCGGGGGAAACCTTTACCGATCGTTTTTTGTTGTGTAATACTCTGGTAGAGAATATTGCATAACATTACAGGGGTTTTGCAGCGCGGTAGAACCCCTGTTTTTTGTGTAGCATTGAGTATTCGTTGTTTTTTCGTATTTTCAAGACGACTTGGATCACGTGACCTGGGAGGAACGGGGAACCAGTCGTGTTGTTAATTGTTCTGTTTACCTCTGATAACTGCAGACCAGAAGGACGGGTTACCAGTAGTGTTATTGTTCTGTTCTGTTTGCTTCCGCTACTAACCGCAGATCAGAAGGACGGGTTACCGTAAGCGGAAGTTTTATTATTCAATAAAAATAAAATAAAATAAAAACATCTGTATTATTAAAAGAGTTGGTTGTTGTTGTTTATTGATAAATAAATAAACTTGGTACAAAAACAGTGTTGATTATTTACAGTTACAAATGTCGGTTGTAAACCTAAACACTTGTAGCTTTCAAGAGTTACTCCAGCTCCCAGGTATAGGCATAAAAACTGGGGAGCAAATAATGGACATTAGGGAGAGCAAGGGCTTTGTGACCGAGTCAGACTTGTCCACTATCTCCCACCTACGAGTAACAAGGGGGCTCTTATCCAGGCTGGACTTCAGCCCAAATGGAGGTGGCCAAAATATTTGGCCACCACCTCAGGCCCAAGGCAGGCATGGTGAGATGTTAGACATGGGACACATTGCCCCACAGGGCACACCATCCCAAGTACAAGGCCAAGCTGCATTTAGGCAAGAAGCATGGCACCAGGGGCAAAGTTCGGGGCCCTTGGAAGGGCCCAGCCAGATGGACTCTGCCTTCCTTGAATATAGTTCAAACCCCGGGGATGCTAATGCTAGACCTGAACCCACAGGGAATTGGGATGGGGGCTACAGGGAACACTTACAGAAAAAAGAGTGGAGTCACCATGATATTGGTGACCCAAACCAAGGTAGTCCCTCTCACCACATGTACAGGGGTAGTATTGGGAACAAGCCGTTTTGGCCAGGTAAAGACAGTGCGTGGGACAAACATTCCCCGAACTATTGGGGCACACCTTCACACCCCATTGGTCACGCAAGCAACTATGCAGGTCAGAGGTCAGCACCCTGTACTCAACCAGCTTACACTGGTGGGGGACAGTACGAGATGGCCTGCAGTAAGTATGGCAAGGGGCAAGACAATAGGGGTGCGGACACAAGGCAGACCCCATCTTATGACAATGGGGATTGGCAACCCAAGAACCAGTATAATCAAGGGTATACAGCTGTGCTCCCACAAGGGGTCACCGCAGGGGTGGGCTATGGACAACAGGCCTACCCAGTACCAAATAATGAGGATAGGCCTATAGAAAACACAAGGGGACCTGACAACAGGGGTGGGGCACGAGGAACTTTAGGTGGCATCTCTAAAGTTACCAATGCCCCAAAAAATATTAAGTATGACGGGAAGGGCAACTGGCAGGCCTTTTTCACAAAATTTGCAAGGTATGCAGAAGTTTGTGAATGGGGTCCCCAGGAATGCAAGGACCAACTTTGCTGGTGTCTTGAGGGAAAAGCCAGTGAATATTATGCCCTCATAACAGAAAGAGACAGGGAGGTGAGTTATAGGGAGTTTGTGGAGAAGCTTCATAAGCGGTTTGGTTTCAAGGCGCCCCCTGAGACTGTCCAGGTCCAGTTTAACAATGCCCGGCAAGCCCCTGAGGAGTCTCCCGAGGACTGGGCTGATCGGGTGTTGTCCTTGTCCACCAGGGCATTTTGAAACCTCCCTGACGATTACATGTACGAGCAAGCCGTAATGCGACTGTGCCAGGGCATTGAAAACAAACAGTTGGGAGTGCAAATCTCTAACCTTCAGCCCCAAAGTATTGAGGAGGCCATAGATAAAATACGGCTTTTCCAACATAACACACAGGCAATATATGGTAAGCCAAATAGGCGTGAGGTTAGACAGGTAACTGATGGGCAGTATGGAGACCACCATGAGGCCTTCCGTGAGTATCAGGGGCCCCATGTAAGGGATACCATGGCCCTTGAGAGGGCCCCAGTCAGTACATGGAAAATTGAGTTAGAAAAGTCTAATAAGAAGTTTGAAAACAAACTTGGTCAAGTCCATGAAAAATTAGACGACATGATGGACCAATTCAAGCAACTCCTCACAAGCCCTATTGCAGGAAGCTGCCTACCTGGCAGACAGACAGGGACAGAAAGTTGCCACCACTGTGGGGGAAGGGGCCATTCCAAAATGGAATGCCCAAATGGAGGTAAATCCGTCTCAGGGTGTCCCTCCACTGATAGAGACCCTCCATGGGAGGGAGTGTGCTACCATTGTCTTAAGCCTGGACATGTTAAGAAGGACTGTCTGGATTTACAGGAGAGGGATAGAACTGTTACCTCCATAATTCAGTCAAGCAGAACAGCAACAAATCCATTAAACTTAAACGGGACTACTCAGGAGGCCGGAGTGAGTCCCCGCAAATGAAGTTAGGCCTCTCAGTAGTTGAGTCTGTACCCCAAGGCAGAGTAGCGGAGGTAGCTATAGTTGGCCCAGAGGACAGAGAGGGGAACAGAGAACCCAGAGTCATGGTTAAGGTTAGAGCAGAGAGTAAGTCAGAGCAATGCTCCAATTCTGACAAAGAGGTGTTAAAATGTCTCTGGAACATATTGGGACATGGTGCACCGGAGTTGGACCACAGCCTTCTCCCAGGTGGGTATTTGTTGGTTGAGGAAATCCTTAAAAGGGACCCAGGCTTTGACGGGTACTCCTTACCTGATATTCATAAACTGATCAAGGTTGATGTGGACAGGAGGTTCACTTTTATAAAGGACTCTGACAGTGGTTGTTGGAAAATAAGGGCCAACCAGGGGTATTCCTTGATGGTGGATACCCCAGCCATACCGTTAGTAGAGAAATGTGAGGTGCCCCAAGGCAACTTAGTTACTGCAGCATTGCTCACAGGCGACAAGGAGGGTTCAGTAGCCAATATTATGAGGAAACCCATAGGAGCTATTTTGGCAGTTGAGAATCACAGTAGCATTCAAAAGGTTGCTGCCACAACAGAGACAACTTTGGCAAGTGATGAGGAGGCCCAAGAAAGTTGGGACTCCACCTCAGACAGTGAGGCACATACCACTTTGGTAGAAGGGGCCAGTGATGAGAAAATAGTCACAGTGTTTCCTACTCCTGTTGTTGACGGAGGAATGACTGACAATACTGAAAACAGTCATACATCACTCACTTTCGAGGACCCTTCCTCAACGGAAGAAACTGACAGAAAAGCAGCAACAGAAAGCAACAGTGTGCTCAACAATAAAAAAGTTATAACTTTCAAATCTCCTGTCAACCAGGAATCTGTATACATTAATCCAGAAAGCCCCGATTTGGGATTGGGGCTACTTTTCAAAACAGATAATGTTGGCACTAGGAATTTCAATCAGCAGCAGCCGCCACCAGTAGACAGTGGAACGTCAGTCTTGTGTGTGAGCACAGTTAGATCGGGTCCCAACAGAAGACAGTGGGACCCTGGAATTCCTTATCTAAACAAAGGTATAAATACAGTGCAAGTGAGGAAAAATGAGAACAGGCTCTTCACGACAGAGAATGGATCAGTACAACCTCCTGGGTCCAACTATATAGTGGACCTGCAACCACTAAATGGACCGGTTCTAGTTTGTATAAAGACGGGGAAGAGTTGGCATACGATCCAGACAAGAACAATTCACAGTTGTAGTATCTTTTAGTTAATCAGTAGACCCATGGATACAAAGGGTCCGTTTTGGGGGGATAGGTTTTACACTTTTTAAAAAATTGTTAGGGGGATAGGGTATATACTTTTTTAAATGGATGCATATTTTCTCTAAATTTGGTATTATTTCCGTATTTTATTGATTTTGGGCGACAATCACAGGGCCCCCCTCAGTAGAGGGGGCCTTATTAATAAAACTGGGGGGAGTGTAGTATCCGGGGGGTTAGTTTTAGGTCATCAGACAGACCATCAAGAGATGTCCGAAGAACTACCCAGAAACCATCCTCTTCCGGTTGAAACTAATGGCTATATGCAGACGTCTTTTATCACCAGAAGAGCAATCGGCCGTTCCTGACTGCAGGAACGACCATCCAAGGTATATATCGGTCTTGAGATATACTCGGGATCACAACAATGTAAACAATTGCAGAAACATAACAAGCGTATAAATTAGTTTAATATTTGCTCAGATTATCTAAATAGCTGGATATTTTATAATCAATATGTATGCGTCTGGCGTGCAATATTTAATCGTGATATGTTCACAAAGCTTGTATTGTTACATATACTTTCCGCAAAATGAGAGGGTGCATAAATTAATTATGTTTGATTTTTCGCTTTTTTTTTTTGGGGAGGGGGAGGGGGTGTAAATGCATCGATAAAAGTCGAAACAATTCCCATTCAATGATCATGATGATTTTCAACTGTTTATAATTATTTCTTGTACAGTTTCAGATAGGGAGACACGAATACTTTGTATTTGAAATTAATGATACGCAGCGCACACGTAAAATCAGTAAGGAGATAGAAGACTTCGACATTAAAAATTTAAAACTGGATTCTGAGGTACATTTTTTATGATTGATGCAAATAAATAATTAAAATATGGGTACTTAATTGGTTGTCTATCTATCTATATAATTTCATTGAAAAGCCAGTTGTTATCCATTCTTTATATTTGTCCTATTAATTTCGCTTTTCTCTATTCTTAATAATTATACCATTCATTTCGTTTATCTCTATACTTAAAACCCCATCCACACCGTCATAAAGCGCAATTATTTTACAAATCTTAAATACATATACATGTGTTAGATACAGAACAAAGATAACAATAACGCAGACTGGTAACAACCGATGCCGTATAGTTTTATTCTGCACGAGTAGTCAGGTCGATATCCGAGGACCTTGAACTGACTACAAGTGCAGAAAAAGTATACGACTGTTTGTTACCATCCCGTTTATTTTTTTTACTTTTGTTGTGTATTTAAATTGTACCACGTTTCTGACAAGAAAGTAGTTTTTTTTTCATTTAAGACGATTGCATAATAAAAAAAGATTGAACATAAAACAATTTGCATACCGGTGTATGTACCACGATGTTTGGAGAAATTTAGTCTTTAAAAAAATTATCGATTTTGAGTTAACACATGTAACTCTGGTGCCTAAATTCTACCAGATGTGTGCGAGTAAAATTACTGCTTCTTCATTTTGCCTCCTCCCTACCCATTTTGATAGTGGGGGATAGCCTCTTTCCTGACTCAACCCCCCCCCCCAAAAAAAAAAAAATACTAACAGATTTAAGACATCAAAAAATTCAACAGCGTATGAAATAATTTAGTAAAACCTTCAAGAGACTGTTTGTGCTAACACAATTCGACTTGTAAAGCAAATTCCTTGAACATGAAGAGAAAAAAGGAACCCTCCGTATAGTTCGATTTGGACTATTTTAAAGATTTTAGCTTAACTATAAGCAAATCCGCGAGAGGTTTGTACATGGAAACATTTTATTGTTTCGCATCACGATGCAGAACTATTAGTTTCAGTCGACATACACGCCATCTTGAATTACTTACTTATGACATGACAGATTCTGATTTGTTGCATGATGATGCGGTTAAGATACAGCAACAACTATTGGCTTAAATAAGATGAAGAATAACAGACTTTTTTCGTCCAGGACTAGACATCAAATGCCGGAAAATTAACTATGTGTACTTCATTTCCGACCAACTGTCATTAATTCATGTTCGTTTTATTATGCATATACTTCACAGATACATTCAATATTGAAATATCAATTATTAATACGTGTTTATTTGCTTTGTTGCTCTGCAATTTGCACGATTTGCTTTGCTAAACAATGTTCCTATAAAATGTTTACAAAAATGCATTTTCTGTATTTTATAACTTCTGCCAAACTAGGTACACCTCAAGAGTCTTGTCTATATTTATAGTTGTTTTAATTTTTTTTTAAAAGCATTGGTGTATAACGCACACTCTTAAAGTACATCCATTTTATATCAATCAATATATAAAAATACCACATTTCCAATACTAATTCAACAACCAAATGCACACATGTTACCTTAAATTAGGATAGAGCGAAGCAGTTCATAGCTTTTTAGAAAGCTCAAACTTGTGGTTGCAGTTACTCTTGCAGTCAGTAATTCCGTAGACACTTTATTCAATTTCAACATTTTGGGACAAAGTTAGCCTATTTGTAAATATAATTTTTATGAACACTTTTCATATATATTATATTTTAAAAACAAGGTAATAAGGTCACAAGATGTACGATAAAGTGCCTAGGAACTCACTGAATGCACGAGTGACTTTATTCATAAAGAGAGTCCGTGTAACACACGTTATTGTACTGCTTTTTTAGAGCTCTGCTGGGGGCAAAGTCGTACAAATATATATACATATTAGCCATACACGATTAGAGAAATATAAGTAATACCATGTGTAGGTATTAGAGTGATTACAAATCTACAAATGAAATAATAGACTAATAAGGCCACACCAATTTAATTTCTTGTTCTACGGATTTTGGACTCCAAAAATTGGGGCGAGCGAGCGATTTGAACATTTTAATAAAAAATATTTAATTTGCAAATTTTTGAGGCGAAGCCAAGTCATAATCATGTTGGGAACAACCCCTTAATGTTATGAATATCCCTTTTATGAGGGGTCAATATAAGTTATAATGTATTTTTTTGTAAAAAAAAAACACTTTTTAGTACAAAAGGGCTCATATTTTCCCAAAGAACTATATATCTATCTGGTATTAAATGGTCAAAACATGTCCAAGAATTTTAACCATGTTAACAAATTTACTTTAACAGTTGAATATTATTCAAAATAAGTGAACCCCTCTTTTAGAAAAGTTGTTTAAAATATGATGTATTTCTCCTCTTTTTGTGTAAACAATTCTAAGTTTTCAAAGGTTTTGTATATTAGCACTATACAAATCATTGGTATTTCTATTTTCATTTCTTCAACAGTAATATGACCCCATGTCTGAGGGAAGGTTGTTCCAAACCTGATTATGATAACAAACACAGGTCAAAGTACGGCCTTTCACACAGAGATTTGATCCAGACCAAACAGCAAGCTATAAGGGCTCCCATAATTATTAGTGTACACAATTCGAACAGGAAAACCAACTATCTAATTTATATATCCAAACGGGAAAATACCAATGAACTAAATCAACAAACGATAACTGTTGAACGACAGGCCCCTGAATCATGCAATCAGGACAGGTGCATAAACATGCAGCGGCTATGGATAGTTCTGTTTCACCAGCATACAATATAATTGCAGTTGAAGGCAAATCCTTCAGAAGTTCTTTGTACTTTATTCTAACAACGGACATTTTTTGATAGGTAATATAGGTAAGGGGGAAAGAAACCAATGTTTTGCTCTGTACAGGTATTTCCGCTGTTATACATTTATATCGGAGCACTTCCTCTTTGGATACATTGGTTTCATGCTGAAACAAATATTCTCACAGATATTTACACAGGGAGGTGGGGTGTTTATAGGTTGAAAATCGTTATACATGTTAGGCTGTGATTTTAAAAACAAATGTTGATATCTTTTTATAATATTTACAAAAAACAACGGTGCGGGAAATGGACATGATTAAATTTCCAGATGCGGGAAGCGGGAATATAAAAAAAAATTAAAAAAAAAATCTGTTTTGAAAAAAAATAGGTGCGGGCGGATCCGTCGAACAAGGAATTAAATTGGTGTGGCCTAATAATTCAAAATTTTACAAAAACGTTATGTTTTTGTTTCAACTTCCTTTAAAACACATGTACTTAAAATTTCGTTGTTTAAGAGTTTTAGATTTTGGTATCTATTTTAGATTTATATTTCAATGAATACTATATTGTTCTTAATCTGAGTAAATTGTTACAAACTATATAACATATAATCCTATGATTGTGCTAACTAAGATCTACGTCATGTTGGGTAAGATCCAGTATCAATTTGACTGATTGAGATCATATACATTCATGTGATAATTATGACCTTTTGTTTGAATACCAATGTCAGAAAATACGTGTATATGTTTTTAAATTACTCGCTGATTGTTTACAATAAGTGTGGTCCAGTTCAGATAAGTGCATTATTGTTCACTGTTTTAGGTAGATTTTGTAAATCAAGAAAAAAGATATCGTAGAGTACCAAAGACAGATGACACAGAATGGTCAAATTTGTGGCACTTGGTAAGAGATTAAAGAAGAGTTTCCCTTATCATGACTTGTATCAATTTATTTAATGAAAATTATAAAACGGTAAATGTATTGGTTTTCAGAAGAATACAAAACCAGCTCTTATTGTTCGGGAAACTGTCCTATGGCTATGGTTACTCAGTCATGGATTTTGCTATCACAAATTAATTGAAAGTTTACTAACTTATTTCGTAGATAGAAAGATTTGGTACAGAATTTTTTGGCTCTACCTGTATAATTTTTAAAACAATGGGATATCACACTCTCAGTGTTTATGGACTTGGATTTCGGTATTTTTGTTATACTATTTAGATACGACCGATGTAAACCCATTGATACTTTGAATAAACTTATTCTTAAAGGTTATCAATTTAACATCGTAGTAAAATCTTGATAATTTTATCGGAAGAAACATGGGTTATGTAGGTATTTGTACTCAGAATCTTACATTCTGTCAATATTATTCACTTATATTTTGGTATTGCACAAAGTCATACGTTTCATAGACTGTTAATGACGTCTTTACACTAAATTTGTTGAATTTTTACTGATCGATTCTGGGTTAACACGATTTAGTTGTTAGTTGTTATTAGCTTTGAACTTGCTTTTGGTAACTGTGAGTACTTTCATGTCGAACTTAGTGTCTATAGTTTTTATGTTAGTTGTTGTTTATGCTTTGTATTGATTTTTTAGCTCAGACATTTACAACTGATTTTGTTTTTTGTTTTTTCTTGTGTTGTGCTGTTAAACCTGTCCAAGGAGAGATGACCGAGGGCTCACACACATGTTTAACACTGCCATATTGTTTATGTGTCTGCCCCAAGTCAGGAGTTTGTATTTAAGTGGTTATTGATGGTTCATTTCATGATATCGTGAATTGTTTTGTAAATGAGAATTTATGTTTTCTCGTTTGAATTGTTTCACATTTTTCATTTATTTGTCAACTAAAGCTGACCGTAAGACATGTTTTTTTTTTTTTTTTTTTGTTTATTGTTAAAGGCAGTTATAATGAAATATCTTGAACTATGGTAGATAGATGGCTCCTTGACAATCATACCACATGTCCTCGATTTTATATATACAATTATTATTTATCTACAAATCAGATGTTTTTAACACATAAACTGTCGATTTATGGTTGAATATGATTTCATACATAACGTTGTAATATTCAATCAATATTTTACAGAATGATGACGTATCACCTTCTATGAAGGTCAATGAAGCTTGGAATGCTGGTTATACCGGAAGTGGAATAACAATTGCTATCCTTGACGATGGTTTACAGACCGATCATACTGACTTAGACGCAAATGTGGTATTTGAAATTGGTTTCTTCTTTTTGTAATATTAGATATAAGGATTATTCCGTGCACGGTGAGATTAGATGCATATGTTTGTTATATCATTCATTCTTATTGCTAATGTTGCAGTAATTTTTTTCTATTTTGTTATTATTTTATCGATTTAATTGCGAATAGGGACATGCAAAACACAAAAAAGGGACATAACCAATAGGAAACGAAAAATCGTCCCTTTTGTCATAAATGTGTGTGTGTAGTTTACCGTGTAAAGCTGCAATATCTAAATCTTGAAAAGGACAGTTATTTCCTTTTACATTTTAATTAGCTTAAGAAAGTTCATTAAGGTAATTTTTGGCAGTATATTTAGAAAATGTTTGATTTTTTAACGAAAAACATCATCAATATAACGGTAAGTTTTGTTGAATTTATCAATTCAATGCTATTTAGTCTGGTCTTAGCTGCATTTATTTATAATCTGGGATTCATAACAGTACAAGATCAAATCTCCAATTAAAGTAATGAACAAGATCAAATCTGCAATTAAAGTAACGAAATTGATGCCCATAGGCATACCTACCACCTGCTGAAAAACTTTATTGCTGTTATGTATATTAATGTTGTCAAGGAGAAAATTAACAGCATCATCTCACCTTCATTGAGTATATCAGGCATATCTACCTTTCACATTAAAGAAGTTTGTTTCTTATTCTAGAAATAGGCGTATTCTTTTTATACTTTACCTCATTTATGTTTTAATTTCAGGACACAGTGAACGATTATGATTATCAAAGTACAGATGATAATCCGATACCCGATGTTGGTGACAGGTATGGCAAAAAAAAATCGATGACGTTGGTATAAGATATGTAATTCGTATGTACAAAATAAATGTAGTATCAGAAAAATATCCCTGTTTTCACGTTTACTGAGCTACTAGACAATGACATTTTTATCAAATATGTGATATAAAAATTATGTTTCTGATATATTCAACCTTTCCTGTTTAGACCATTTTTGGTAATATCCTTTTTGCATGGCTCGGTATTTATATATCCCATCATTGTGTTAATTGTCACTTTTTATATGTTTATCTTTATATCTACTTACATGATTTGTCTATAGAGTGTCTATATGTTAGTTTATTACACATTATTGTCAATATGACAGAATTCTATGCGACTGTCATACAAGTGACAGGTTTACATAGCTATTATCCACCAATTTCTACATAAAGAAATGCCTGGACCAAATCCGGAATATGACATTTGTTTTCCATTCGTTTGATTTGTTTTGAACTTTAGATTTTGCAGTTTGATTAAGGACTCTTCTATGGTGGCCGGTTAAGGCCATTTCGCGTTTTCGCGTTTTCGCCCTTTATATTCTACAGGGCGTTAACGCGAAAACGCGAAATCGCGAAATGGCCTTAACCGGCCACCATACTTTTCGTTTAAAATATTCACTGGAGTTCGGTATTTTTGTTATTTACTATTTGTAGAGAAGAACATAACTTGAAAAATACAAAATACGCGTTGATTATACTCGTGTAATTTATGTAATCAAACGTCGCTGAAAAAGCTCGTGTAAAGAAATTCAATAGATAACCCATTATCTCAAGCGTTATAAATACCTTTTTTCTTTTCTAAGCCATGGTACAAAAGTAGCAGGTTTGATAGCTGCAGAAAAGGATAACAACGAATGCACAGTAGGAATAGCATATGAATCAACTATAATTGGTAAATATGAGTTGTTATATCGCATAGTTACACCAGTTCAATAAGCACTCGAAGTAAAAGTAGTTTACCAATGTTAAAATCTCCTATAGCAGTTACGAAATCTTAAAGGTTGAAACCATAACCGGAAAATCAAACAGACTTTAAGGTGGTACCTAACACTACAGTGAGATAACTCTGTAAAATCAGATAAACGTTTTAATTACGTTGTGTTGTTAAGGGAATATTAAGCTTCTCAGTGATCAAAATAAGTGTTTGTCAAGCTGCTATATAACTTGTATAATTTTTCTGATAAAACGGTTGGTTCAAATTTGTTCAAATTCTTATATTTTTGTTAAAGGTCCAAGTAAATACTTAAAAATTACTTAATAAAAATTAAACGAGCCAAATTAATTTTAGTTAAAGTGTTGGGTACCACCTTAAAAGGAACAAGACCCGATGCATTGACAGGGTCAGCTTTTCCTGTTTTACATGACTCACTGCCATACCACCCCACTCTCAAATCAACATGTCATAATGGGGAATAAGATACAGTTTGTAAATTTAAATGATATACGACAATTCTGGTACTATAGTATCTAAGGATCTAAGAACGAGAAAACATAGTAGTGAGTTAATAGACAACCATAGCGTATCGGTCACACAATTTGTGGTGCTGACCAAAAAATGGTAATTTTTGAAATCTCAAGAAGAGATTTTATATGAATTTATAGGGTTAAATATACTTACCATGAAATTACATTTATATTATATAGAATATGTTTGCTTTCACAACATGTTCTCATCGCAATTAACTAGGTGATTAAAAATTACATCCATGAGATGTACTCACCTACGTCATAGTTCACCTGTGTAACATACACTAGCTTTAGTTTTAATTTGTCGTTTAATTGAATAATTTCAATTAAGTGAACAAAAAACTGAATTTATTCCAGGGGTGGTGGTGGATTGTGGTAAGTATATTTAACCCTATAAATTCATATAAAATCTCTTCTTGAGATTTCAAAAATTACCATTTTATATGAATTTGGTTAAATATACTTACCATGAAATTACATTTATATTATATAGAATATTTACTGATTAACAAGCAGTATTTCATTTGGTGGAGGATAAATTCTCTCACACACATACAATTTCAACATATAAAAAATTATGTGAAATTTTTTAAAAAGTAACTCCATTAAATTTTGTAAATACGGATATTAGTAAAAACCGAAATTACTGAATTTATTATACAATGAAGCTATGCTGCATAACTATATGTATCAATGGCAAACTTTGCAGATTGTATAAATACAAGTATGCAAAATTAATAGACTTGATGTAGAGTTGTCTCAATGGCACTCACATGTATATATACCCCATCTTTCTATATCTGATGAATAAATAATCTGCAGGTCAGTATAGAAATAATTATATTAAAGCTCCTTCATTATGAGCTAAATGTGTTGTAATATTTATGCAACAGTAAATAAGCATTTATTTCTGAATAGGTTGTTCTTGTTGCTTGTACAAATCGACAAGAACTAATCCAACCTTAATTTCATTACTTTCCACTTTGAAACTTAAGTTTATTTGGAAACATTATTACCTTTCTTTAACTTTCCATTGTTTTCTCTATGTTAATATAATAACAGATAATATATGATTGCTGTCATCTTTTGATAACCTGATCAATATCACATCTTTGGAAATAAATTCTTTTCTACTTAATTAAAGAATTATAATCAATTAAAATATACTTTGTAAATAGGTGTCCTTAATACAATCAAAGTTTATTAAAGACTCAAACCAAAGTTGTTTCATGATTATGCTAAATCTGGATTAATCTTTAAACTTTTTTAAAGTTATAGTCCCTGAGAATTTGCTTCTCTGCTAGATATACTACTTTTAATATTTTATAGATTTAGAATAAAATATTTTCATCAAGAGAAGTCTTGTACTATTGTATAATGACAATTCTCTAAACTGACTAAATTTAAAAAATCTGATAAAATTTCTATGAGTGGTAGAACCTTTGAATACAATGTCTACCATTTCAACCATGACCCATATTTTTTGTTTTGTATTGGACTACTCAAGTGTAAAAATACAGAAAAGGACAAATCAGTGGAAAAGTTTCAGTATACATGTTTCCATTGATATACTGCTTCCACAGAACATTTGGATGTTGAGCTGAATTAAAGCCAGGATTGTTGTCCTTATAAGTCCAAAAAGAATGCTAACAGATGATTTTCTCCAGCTATGAAAAATCTGTCTAAAATAAAATGTTTTGATATTTCTTATTAACATTTGACAACGGTTAACTTTCTAGAATATCTTGCCATGTACAGTTCCAAATTTAAAGAAAACAAAAATTTGACATAATGAACAACTCTTGTATATTGCTCTTGATAATTGTTTATATTAATTTCAGAAATTATTTCGCTATCAGAAATACTAAAATGCAACTTGTCAAATATAGATCTATAGTTGTATTTAAAGAAAAACACTTGTTTGGCAATATGGAAAACACTTGTACTAACTTGCAGTATCCTTCAGTGTTCTTAGTTATTTCAGAAATGGTTTCACTATCAAAAATGCTCATTTTATTTCTGTCTTGGTTCACCTCATCTGAATCCTATACATTCTGATATGATTCAATATATATCAACCAAACAGCTTTTGGTAGTATTTTGTGACTTCAACCCAGTCATTTGGTTAACTTAGTCACTCAGAAGAATTTTGCATTTGTCCCCAGATTTGGCAAAAACAAAATTAATGTGATTTAAATAATCACATCTTTCAAAACAAAATTGAATCAAAATTCAAAGTAATTGTTTAAAATAAACACATTTCAATTTTGTGTAGCATATTCTTGCATAAGATACTAACTCTATGCTATATATTTATATTATTCTGGCTGGTAATATGGAAATTGAAAAGTGAATAATTACCATCAATTCCGAGGTTAAAATCACATGCATTCGGAAAACCTTCCTGCATATAGATAATACACAACTTGACTTTGACCAGACTAGATTTTTGTAACTTTATGCTTATAATGAGCAAAAATAAAAAATAAACAGTGACATTTTAATATTTAGGTATAATATTAAGAAAATGTCTCGCATTTGATTTGATATAATCATGGAATTATCATACTATATTTTACTTCCATGTACTATTCTTAGACTATTGAAAGCTATTTGCTAACTATTAATCAGTCTTTTAAATAAATTGCTTTTCCTACATTTTGCTGTTAGATTAACTGCTTCTACACTGGTGCTAAAATTTGAGAACCAATTGAAATATATATATATTATATGTTTATATTGGTACATCATGTGTTACTCCAAAAAAAAACTCTTCTTTTTTTTCTGCATCTCGTAAAGACTGACTAAATAAAAGGTTTATATAAAGAGCTGTATAATAGATAGTTTCAAATCTTGAGAACTACTTCAATTTCCTAGACCATGTCTAGCATTTTAAATAAATCCTGCATCCACAATGCTTTAAATCTTATTTATTTATTTACCAATATTTTACTAATTTTTTTTACAAGATCTAAATTAATGATAATCTTGTTTCTATAAATCAGCATATTTGAGTCCTCTATACTTCAGAATTCTGAATCAATATTTAACTCTAGGAAAAACAATGTGTAGCCATTGCATAAACTGTTGGGTTCTACCAGAGACATATAATACATATTATTATAAATATGTCTCTCAGGTTCTACCAATCTCACATTAAGAATAAAACAGACCCAATGAATGAATCCTTATAGCAGAAACTTGCCCATCTGTTGGCATTGCTTAGAAAACTTAAGATGTAAATTAAGGCATAATTTTCTATCTTAAAAAGAACATCCAAACTCCTTTTGATTTCATGATTGGAAGATATATGTATAATTTGACAGTGATTCCCATATAGTGAGGGTAAGATAGTCTCT
Organism: Mytilus galloprovincialis; assembly: GCF_965363235.1. NCBI lineage: Eukaryota > Metazoa > Mollusca > Bivalvia > Mytilida > Mytilidae > Mytilus > Mytilus galloprovincialis. Next base: position 111,414,974 of record NC_134840.1, on the reverse strand, counting down.
TAAGTCTTACGTTATCACCTCTTTTTTGTGTACTCAAAACAAAACAGAATTAGTACATATTATATTTAATAAATGCATTGGCAATGTACACTCTGAATTATGTAATCAATATATAAGCCATTACCTTGAATGAGTCTTTGTGAAATGCATCATGGCATCCCCTAAACTCTTTATTCAATAGACAATCTAATGTTTACATAAAAACATATAAAAGCCTTTGTTTCCTTACTGCCGACAAAAACAAACAATTGGTTATAGCAGTTCATACTTATAATATTCATGTTCTTCTTGTCATAAGTAAACTGACATTGAAATTTAATATTAGTAAAAAGAGTTGTCACAAGCTATCAACTGTATTTAGAACAGTGCTCCATTCTTACTGTCTCCATGTCTGTTAGAGCATTGGAGAATTATTTATCAGTAGAAAAAATAATTAAATATTTACAGCAATTTGCTGTTCTGGAAAAATATTTCAGGCTTCTAGAATTACTGTCCTGATTTAAACTGGACATATTTAAAAGAAGTATGTATTGGTATGCTTAAACTACAATCACATTTGTATTGTACTACGGTAGATAACAATGTATCATTTTAGTGTCTTTAATATCTGTCTTGACTATTTCCAGACACTTGTTCAATATATTTTCAATATGAGCAAATATGTTAATTGACTAAACTGTTGGTTCATCACAAAAAACAATGTGCAACCAAATATTAGCTATGCTTGTGTTGTTTTAAAATATAATAAAAGTAGACATAATGTTCCCTGGGTGGAAGGATGTCTAGAAAAGTCAGATAGACCTGGACTTAAATTCACTAGTCTGATTCTAATTTATTTTATTTGCAACAATCATCCACGTGCAATTCTATGCTCCATAAATATCAATGTGCAATCAATAAATAGTTATGATTTAATTTTATGTAAGATATCAAATCTGTATTTTATTAGAATGAATGCAACTTATAGATTCTAAATCATGCATGTTGTTCTAGTTCCTATGTTTCCTGTATGAAACATGTCAACATTAATCAAATAGACTTGGGCAAAATCCCTATTCTATTTTAAGTCTATAGTGATCCATTGAGCACGTTTTATTTTCAATAAATATGGTTTACGTTCCCTGAATGGAAGGTTAACCAAAAAAAACATCATCAGTTGTGGGCAAAATCCCTATTCTGATTGTGATGTATTTATCAACTGTTAAAACAGTATCACTGTTGGTCTACGCTCCCTGTATGGAACGTTTTCCAAATAAAACAATCAGAAATGGGCAGATTCCCTTTTCTGATTGAAATTTATTGAACCAATTGAGGTTCTAGTCACAATAGTGGTATACGCTCCCATACGGACGTTATCCACATTAAAATAATCAGATCTGGTCAAAATACCTATTCTGATTTAATAGTTATGTGTTTACACAGTCTCGTGTACCAGGTGTACACGTAACAGACTGCAAATTGTAAACAATCGAACCAATTGAGGTTCTAGTGACAATAGTGGTATACGCTCCCATACGGACGTTTTCCACATGAAAAACAATCAGATCTGGTCAAAATACCAATTCTGATTTTTAAATAGTGATGTGTTTACACAGTCTCGTGTACAGACTGCAAATTGTAAACAATCGACTTTATCCAAACTTTACACTCGACCCGTTTCGTAGCATTGCTCTAATGCAGTGAAAAATCCGGTCAGCTGAGCGTGAAAAAAAAAAATAAACATCCGTTTAAAAATATATCTTTTTAAAAACGTAGCACTCACGTAACATGTCCGATTTTGACAGCTAAATTCTGCCTTTCCTCGGACCCGATTTAATGTTTGAAAATGGCGGCTAAACAAAGGTCATTTTCTATGTCGTCGTATTTCCAGACTCGTAAGCTGTAAAAATGACGAAAACGTGCATATCAGAAACTTGGCAGAAGCGCTGTATTCTGATTCACATTAAATTAATCGTATACCGATATTCCGAAAACAAATAATGTCTTTTATAAAACATAAGGATTTTCAACAGTAAACTGTTAAAAATCCTTGCCGACGAGAAACATGCGTTCTCTTGAACGCAAAAATTAAAACTAAAGCTAGTGTATGTTACACAGGTGAACTATGACGTAGGTGAGTACATCTCATGGATGTAATTTTTAATCACCTAGTTAATTGCGATGAGAACATGTTGTGAAAGCAAACATATTCTATATAATATAAATGTAATTTCATGGTAAGTATATTTAACCAAATTCATATAAAATCATGGAGTGTCGTTTGCGGTCGTTCGTCCTCAGTTGGAAAATTTTTCGTGTTAGGAGCTCACCCCAATGTATGAAAACCGTATAGCGTTAACATTTACGATCGTAACGTATTTATATTGGTATGTTAACTATATAAGAGGATATGATACTGCTCAGAAATTTAAAGTTGACAATAAGAAAGTTAGAATCATGACGTTTGTCTTAACGCTTTTGGTTAAAGTTGTCCATATATGTCAGTCGGTAAACTATTGTTACCTCTTATAATAGCTAGACGTCAAAACAAGAGTGATGATATGCCGGAGCTGCGATAGGTAAAACATAACAAGCATCTTTCCATGTTTTCATTAAAATCCGAAATGGAGGATAGTCATTCAATCGATTTACGAGATTTGAAAATAAGATCTCACAAAACATGTTTAGACCCGGCGCATTTTTGCGCCTGTCCCAAGTCAGGAGCCTCTGGCCTTTGTTAGTCTTGTATGTTTTTTTTTAGTTTTAGTTCATTTTTATGTTTTGGAGTTAAACAAATAAGTATGACGTCCATTTTCAATGAACTAGTACGTATTTTTATTTAGGGGCCAGGTGAGGACCACCTTTGGGTTTGGATTTTCTCGCTGGTTTGAATACCCATTGGTGGCCTTCGCCTTTTTGTTGATGTTTGATCGGGTTGTTGTCTCTTTGACATATTCCCCAATTCTATTCTCAATTTTATTACTACTGTCGCTTTAATTTACTAGCAACGTTTAGCGATAAATCTCAAATAAATGGTTACAATTCTTTTTTCTACAATATATGTTAATAATTGAACTAGAGGACTCTACTTTGAAAGATTTATGATTTATATTTTTAAGTGACCTATGGTCCAATAGGCCGGGTGTACGAATATTGTTTTGAAATATCTTATTATTATACTGTATATATACACAATGTCACTATAATAAACACATTCGTATTCGTATTCGTATTCATATACGCAAGTTTCTAAGGTCGACTGTGATTGCGCAAGGTTATTGCGAAATACATTAAATGTATGTACTGTTCACAACCGATTTACTTTCAATTCCCATATTCTATTGCAAGCGTATGATGTATCGCTTTAAAAAAATAATGACATAATGTGTTAAATCTATAAAAATGCATTTTCTAATTTATAACATCATTAAGAAATATGTGTTCACAATATGAAAACGCACACATATCATTTTCCAGCTCCATTTGTTTCCAAACTGGAACATGAATCTCTACATACATTTTCAAATGACGTCAAAACAAGCACATGCTGAATATATCTCAACGTGTGCGAGCAGAATTAAAACAATTTGTTTGTATTATAAGAAAAAGTTGAAATGCTTTTACTGACTTAATCAAAAGGACATTTTGGTCACAGAATAGTTCAATTCTGCAGTAAAATGCTATTTTATTTTTCATTAAAAGGTGTTCGAATTCTTGGTACTAGCGGATTAACAGATTCGGAAGAAGCACAAGCACTAAATCATCATCTAAGCGGTGTAGATATTTATTCCAATAGTTGGGGTCCAACAGATGGATATGGCTTTTCTGAACCCGGTACAATTACTAAAAGCGCCCTTCTAGACGGAATTACTAGTGTACGTCTAAAAAAGTAATATGTTGCGGTACGAATTTGTTGCAGTGAAATGCAAATTAAAAAAACCCATAGAAACATAGTCAATGAATAAGATACCTTGGCCAATCAGCTCAAAATATTATTTTACATGTAATAGAAATTTATTTTCTACACACACACAGATGACCGATATCGTACTTGTGTTTTAAAGAAGCAAAACATTCGTAAGTGTTACTTTGTCGAAGAATTTTTACAGTTTCTCGAAACAATCTCATAGTTCTTTTATGCTGAAATAGAAACCAAGTCACAATACACTGGAGATTGCTTTGTTATGTTTTCTATTAATTTTTGTCAATGCGAAATAAGATTCATATACAATATAAGTACATATTTGGAAAATATCATTTTTTTTTTGTATGAGCTTTAGAAACAAGACGAAAAGCGAGGCTCGCCGAGCTGTTCTCTTGTTTCGTAGCGAGTACAAATAAATTTCATATTTTCCGACAATGTACTTATATAGGTTTTATCCTACTATTTACACTCGACATTTGAAAGTTTAGGGGTTAAAATTCCATTCATTGTCTGTAAGAAATCGACATAGTTTAAACGCGGACCTCGAAGAGGACCCTAAAAATGAACTGCAACGCAAAAAGAAATATCCAAACTACCGCTTGCTCCACATGGAAGCGGGGTAACAGGAAACTTTATTTGTACAATAACAAATAAAGCAAATAAACTCATCATAGATACCAGGACTAAATTTTTTTTATACGCCAGACGCGCATTTCGTCTACAAAAGACTCATCAGTGACGCTCGAATCCAAAGAAGTTAAAAAGGCCAAATAAAGTATGAAGTTGAAGAGCATTGAGGACCAAAATTCCTAAAAGTTTTGCCAAATACAGCTAAGGTAATCTATGCCTGAGGTAGAAAAGCCTTAGTATTTCAAAAAATTCTAAATTTTGTTAACAGTTAATTTATAAATATAACCATATCAATGATAATTCATGTCAGCACAAACAGTGCTGACTACTGGGCTTGTGATACCCTCGGGGAAATAAATCTCCACCAGCAGTGGCATCGACCCAGTAGTTGTAAATGAACTCATCATAGATACCAGGACTAAATTTTGTATATACGCCAGACGCGAGTTTCGTCTACAAAAGAATCATCAGTGACGCTCGAATCCACATATTTCAAAATGTATTTGTGTTGCTGTCATTTGCACAATGGTTGGCTGATTGCAGGTTAAATTATTTTGTATTGTGTTTTTGTTTTTGTTTTTTTTTATCATCAGGGCAGAGGTGGCAAAGGCGTTATTTATACATGGGCATCAGGTAATGGAGAAACAACCGATAACTGTAATGGAGACGGATATGTAAATAGCATCTACACCATTGGTGTGACAAGTGTAGAAGAAGGACAAAATGCATGGTACTCTGAAGTTTGCGCAGCTTCATTAGCCGCAACTTACGGTGGCAGTAGCAACAATAGATATTTAGTAAGAGTCACAATATATAGGTACAGATATCCTGAATGTACAATTGTTCTTAACTTTTTCAAGTCACTTAAGCATTGTTGGTTACCAGAAGAACTTAACCAAAAATGAAAAATCACCTGAAACAAATATGTCTTCAAAACTGAATATGAATGATTTCAAATCTGAAAACATCGCCATCGACAGCTTTATTAGGTTATTGTGAGATAATACCTTATGTATTTTAACTGGAAAGTATCCCACTTGAAAAATGTTAAATTTTAATTTTACGTGATAACGTCTTGTTTGAAAAACAATTTAAAGTATTTACTGTTTAAGGTAGCACTAAAGTCTATCAATGATTTTTTGAAGATATTTTTTGATCACTTAATTTCAAAGTAGGTATTATTCTGCACAGTTTGTAAAAACCCTAAAGTCATTATCATATCACAACACGGAGTAAACTGATAATGTACGTATGTAAACAAAAGCACATGGTAATTAATCTTAAGATATAGGCATTTAGGAGGGGCTTATATGTCAATCATCATTCGATACCAGTGTCCAGCTGTTAATCCCTGACCACAAGATAAATAGTATGGTCTTATCTCATTGTGCAACAAAAGTAATTTATATAACATGGAAGTAAACAGAGAAAAGGTAAAAAATATGAAAAGGAGAAAATTATAAAGGGAAAAAATCTAACTAAAATGAACAAAACTATATATGAATAAGAGTCTTAAAGTATCTTTGAAAGCCTCTGAAAAACTTTTAAGGTTCTTATTACATCCAATAAGAAAACGTCTCTGAATCTGTCTTCTGTTAGGAGTTTTAGGCATTCAACCAATTTAAAATTGATGTGAAATTTTTCAATTTAATAAAACTCAAAAATCATGTGGGACGGTCTATTTTCAGAAAAGGGATGTTCTTGATCTTTTTTCTACCATGTCTTTTATTGCATAATTTTAAAGTTCTAGCTATGTTCATAGTATACTTCTTTTTAAAATAAAAATGAAAATAATTCTTTATAGTGATAATAATGATGTTAAATATTGATTATATGCAGCTGGTCATTCCTGTTATTCCCTTATCTTAGACTGTCTGGACAGAGGCAGAGCTTTGTCTATATTTAATTACTACATTACAGTTGTTGTTCAAATCTGTGACATCTAACTCCCGCCAAATGCCAAGTTAGTGTTGGTCAGTGCACTCATAATACAAAATTTACAGTATTAGAGCATCGAAGACACAAAGTGTGTGGTTCTATTGATAAAATAATGATGTCAGAACACTTCTGGGGTGTTTCGAGTGGAATTTTTGTGTCTATGTTGCAGTTATAGGGGTTCTTGTCGGGAAATTCAGTTTTTAGGTCATTTCTCAAAACAATTTTTCATGAGAATTGTTTGCAAAAAATGAAAATAGAAACTTTATGGGAACCCCTTTTGGTTTGACTTTGATATATGTGATTAAAGGTTGTATTTTCTAAAATACCGTGTCCCAGGTTTTGGATAATTTGTTTCGAAATGAATTTATAGGCGTCCAAAGATAAAAGGAGAAATGAGGTTTGGCACCCAGCAGTTTAATCAATATATCTTCTTACTGGAGGCATATATAAAAAATCTGAGTCACGATTTTGTAGATTGTGTATGGTTGATTAAAGTGACAAAACAAATTTTTACTACCATTTGACCTGAATGTGCCATTTTCATCCAAGTTGGGAGACCACTTTTTTGGCTATTAATGAGCTATATTTTGAAATTAATCATACCAAAAAAACATTAATCTATAGATTAAGAAAGAGTAATATTTCAGCTTTACTATGAGTTTAAGATTTTAAAAATCCATTGAGTAGTTTTGGAGAAATAAATCTTTAAAGACTGTTGGTTGGAGTCAGAAAATTCTGACTGTATTGCTACCTTAAACGAGTCATTTAATTTTTTGCAACAGTAACTCTTTTCAAATAATCGCCAACCTTAAACAATCTACTGGCAAAATAGTCCCTTTTTTTGAAGTAATGTAACTCATAAAACAAGGTTTACCTATTTGAAGCATTTTGTTCTGCTTCAAATAAAAGAACAATACACAACGTATGTTTTGGTATCTTTTCGCAAAAACGTGTTTCTGAATACATATTAATCAGGTGCTCTCGATTGCCAAAAGTTATAATAAACTTTAATAGAGCATGGAAACCAAAAAGGCCAGTATAGCAGAGTCCAAGTTTTAATCATTTTGATTTATTACTCAAGAGCTCATGTTATTCACAAAAATATGTTGGGGTAAACGCTTTTTTCCAGTCTTATTTTGATTGTCAACTAAATCTTAACATCTCAAGATATATACTTATTGCTTTATAGACTTCAACGACAACGTCTTCCGGTTGTACAAGTGATGGCGTACAAGGGACTTCATTTTCAACACCTATTGCTTCCGGTATCATTGCGTTAGCACTTCATGCAAAGTGAGTTCTTTTGAAACTTTATCACATGGATTTTGTGAAATGCAACTAAACACCATTTAGAATCATTTGCAATTAAAATTCATTGTTAAATTCATGAATATGACCTTTTACTGTTAACATATTTTATTGAAGAAATCGTTATATATATATATAGCTACAAGGCTAAAGACATAAATACGAAAAATACAAAAGATTTAATAATTGGGATTAGGAAACAAGAGCAGTGTTCTTATATAAATTCATCTCCCTAAATTCAAAACTAAAATTACAAGTTATGAATACATGCTGAATAGCAACCGAATAAATATGTAACACACTATAGTGAATGATAACAAATACAATAGTTTTTGACCTTTTAGAAATAACTTTTTTACTCAACCTGCACCTTTATTTTTATCTTTCTTGATACACATAGATACAGAATTATCTATTTTTGTTTTAGTTCTGCGCTCACGTGGAGAGATATTCAACATATGATTGTTCTGACGTCATCGAGAAATGGTTTTACAGATTCCTATTCCAGCTGGGGAACAAATGGAGCGGGAAAAGAATGTATGTACCTTGTTAATGAATTAACATATGGTTGCATTACGTTAATCTTTTCTTCAATGTGAGATTATATTCTCGGAAACTATTTGACTGAGTTTTTCTTTCTTGTTTGAATAATAATAATAAAGTAACTAACACATAAAATCCACTATGGATGATATATTAAAGGCGTAACATTAGAAAAATAACTTGTTAATATAATAGCTTCAGACAAATAGAGTGTGTGCACCAAGTCAATTCTTAGATATACAGTCTTGCAAAGAAATAGCACATATAGTGGGAACAATCATCAGAAATTCTACAAAAGATTTGTATACACCATATTCGGATTTCGACAATTAATGTCTCTTCAGTAATGTTAGGGATAGAAACGGTATTTGGAAAATCATATAATTTACCTCAATTTAGGATAGACTCTTGAATTCTAAAGAGTCGAAATTGGAAGAACGCATCATATAAACCCGATGGAAAATATAACACAAGCACAAACGAAAAAAATATAAACAAGTCTAAATTGAAAACAACGTTCAAACCTAGTATGATTGCGTTGGATAAAAACCTCAATTTTTATACGTGTGCATGTAAAACAAATTTCTTGGTAGAGGGGTCAAAATACAGCACAAAAACATTTTTCAAAAGACCAAAAAGTGAAAAGTATATTTGAACAAAACGCATTTGACTAACATTCGAACAACTGATGTGCTTAAACCCTACTGACTGCCATTGACGATTGCCAAATAAATTGTTGACCGGATGTAACATGGATCTGAATTATTAATTTAATATACCAAACAGAAAACAAAAAACTTGCGAAAAAGATGGAAAATCGCAAACATGAGGTGCAAAAATTTGTATACACCATATATATAGATATATAGATATATAACACTCCAGTCTAAGAACAAAACTAACAAACAAACGCACAAACAAACAAACAACAACATATAAATTACACAGTTAGAATTTAAAAATTTCAACAACATATGAAAATGAAATAAGAAAGAGAAATAAAATCTCCATGACTGAGTTAAAATGAAATATAAAAAAGTATGATCCTGAAAAAAAAACTTTGTCTTTTTTTAAGGAGAATAAAATGTTGTAAATAATAAAAAAGATTGTCTCGTGTTGAGATTTTTAATCGAAATATAAATGTTCCAGTTAATTTTCGTGCTAACCAATTGCAATAAAGTGATATTCGGGTAGATCCAGGAATCATCACGTGACAGCATATGTTTCCATTTGCCATTCCAATATCCAAAACGGGTTATTTAAACAAAGGCGATGTGGTATGATTGCCAATGAGACAGCTATTCACCAAAGTTAAAATGAAGTGTATGTAAGCAATTATAGGCAACCTTACTGCCTTCAACCGAGAGAAAACGGTGGCGACATGAAAATATGAAATAAAAAAGATTAACGTCCTAATTCATAACCACACAATTAAAAAAAAAACAAATATGACAGACATAAACTACAGAAAACCATTGAATAGTTTATTTAACATTGAAACGGATCATCACAATTTGACTTGAATAAATTCATTGACGATTATAAGAAAGGAAGCAATCCTCCGTAAAATTAGATTAAGATGACTTGGAAAATTTTAGTTAAACTACTACGCATGCAGAAGACAAGTTTGTACCATAGTCGCTTGTGTGTATTAAACACAGTTGTTTTTATTATGGAAAGTAAAATTCAGGGTTATTAGGCGAGTGATATGAGAGCCAAATTTACATTTTTAATGCACCTACCTAACACACGGCTAAACTATATATCACTGGAAAGCTAAGAATGTGTACTTTCTAAATATCCCGGTCGTCAAAAGAAATTATGGTGCATTTTTTTTTAAATCGAGGTCAAAGGTCATGGGTGCAATTTCAATTCACGGATACTTCCAGTAGAAAAATCGAGTCAAAACAAATGCAAAAACGAAACATTTTTATAGGAATGCTGTATTACTGTTGGGAAAACATATTTCTATCATAGTATTAATTAATTTTGGTTGATTTTAACGGTAACGCATGTTACGTAACGCTTTCTCTCGGAGTCTTTGAAAATCAACCATTAGGTCACACAAATGTATCTGTAGTCGCCCTTGCATTATCTAAATCTTATAATACCTCCATATCATTTGATTGCACGTATTTACAAACATATATCTGCAAATTTGATATAAATAATCCGAAACAAAATATTTGAAGCAAGGGGAAAATAAAACATATGACGTATTTTTAATTGTTCAGAAAAGTCCCATAATGAGCTGTACATTAAAATTGAGGAAGCGTATGGTCTCCTGTTAGTTTGAAAGCCTGCCAACCGCTTCAAGATCAGACAACCATAGGGCAGATTTTTTTTTTATTATTGTAGTGCAATATGTTGAGTGGATCATACCGCAATGTCATTTACATCACTAAATCAGATATGATAAGAGTACTAACTAACATTACTAAAATGAGTAAAGTGCTACTAGTATATTTATATCAACAAATTGACAATTTTAATATAAAACATCACAAGGAAAATATGATCACTCATTGTACGTCAAACTGTTTTTGATTTTACTTTAGTCGACCGCCGTGTATCTTGAGATATCTAATTAATCAAACAACACTAGTGATGACGTTCAGCTACTTTGGCACTAAGTATTACTTTTTTATATCTTGTTTCACTGCTTCAAACGGAGGACAAGGTTATCCTAATATTGAACCTTTTATTTGGCTTTTTTATGTTAACATCCCGTTAGCGTATAACCTAAATGATCGAAACGTCGGACCAATGGGGTGTTGGACCATTTAGGTGTCGGAATATTGCGATATCGGAATATTATAGCTTCATTTTAACTTGTAATCTCATCATTCTTATCGGTCAACATATCCATACAAAGACAGCTTCCTTGGCATGGGCATATATCAGTACAGCAGAGGTTTTGCTCAAAGCGGACACAAGATCTACAGTATACAGATTGAATTAAAAATTGGGAATGGACATGAGGGATTTGTCAAAGAGACACCAACACGTTCAAAAAGCAGGCAACGGCCGAAGACCACCAATGGGTCATCAATGCAGCAAGTAACTCCCAAACCCGGAGGCGTTCTTCAGCTGGCCCCTAAACAAAAATGTTCTAGTTTGAAATGATAATGGACGTCATACTAAGCTTCGAAATATACTCAAGTAATTAAAATAAAAAATCATACAAAACTAAGACAGGCCAGAGGCTCCTGACTTGGGACAGGCACAAAATTACGGCGGGGTTTAACCTGTTTTTGGAAATCGCAACCCTCCCCCTATACCTTAACCAATGCGTAAACAGATCAAATCTTGTAGAAAGTTGGATGACATCATACCGAACCGATGTTGCCTTTTAGTCAACCAAAGTCATACGGAGAACTTTTATTGTTTCTGTAGTTAGGTCGACATTGTCTTGGATAAAATTTTGACCCCCAGAAGAAAAATAATGCCATGTAGAATGTATGCCCCTTTTTCAAATTTTCTAATCTCCTGATCAGTCAAACTTGTTAATAAATATCAAAGGTGTGTCCATAAATACGGTACATTTGTAATGAAAAACCTAAATGAAAAAGAATTAAAAAAAATATTTATAGATAGTATACATTCTACTAAAGCCATACATCTAAGAACTTTGCCAATAGGAATATCATACGCTTTATTAACTGCCGCAGATGCGCCATCATCCAAAAGACAATACAGAAATGTTTTAGAAGCAGGTGGCATAATTTCAATTGAATAATCCAGCTACAGGCATGCCAATACGAAAATAGTTTTTTTAAATTTGCTTTTATAAAATGTAGGAAAGCGCTTTAAATAAAGAAAAGAAACTCATGCATAGGTCTGATCTCTTGTCAGGTTGGACTTTTAACTTATGAACTTTTTTAGATAATGGACATTCATCTGATTGGATTACAACTTTACCCTATATCTGCTTCCGTAAAATACTAGTAGAATAAAGTGCTTGCAACCAGTTTCGCAGTCACTGCTCAGATCTTTAAATTTGACAGACTACAGTCATTTTAAACGGGTAATTTTCCGTCATTACGGCATAAGACAAAATTGTAGAGCTATACAATATTGGATGTACCTTGGCCTTGTTGAGGCTGTATACATTTAACTATAAATTGACCATATATTTTTAGTTTTTGTTGATGCTGATAATATGTTGTGTAGTTTTCTCGACGGCGATCCTCGGGCAGAAATTAAGCCCGGTTAACTGATCAAGACTTTAGTAATTAAAGTTGTTAACCAGAATACTTCTTTGTGTACAGGCACGTCATCTTTAATCGTCGAAATGTTAGTAAAAACTGTTTTATGTTCAGAATTAAATAGCTCTTTACTTTCTAATTTCAAATTTTGTAGCAAATATTTAGCGATGCAAGCTCGATGGTATAAAGATTTAATAGTATAATTATCATGAGTTATTTTGTTAATCAGATCATTGTAGGAGATATATGTAGTAACACTCAATACAGCTTGAGTTTGCTTCTCAGAGGATACCTTATGAAGTTGTGTAACTTGCTTATAGGCTTTATACATTTGCAAAATATACAAACCGAGACAAATCAGAATGAGTTTTAGATCTACTGCCCTCGTTGATATATTAGAAGAGACTGGTCGGTAGAATTGGTACATGTAGTACAAAGTCTTTGTACAGACAAAACAGAATATGATAGGTTGTGCTTACTTTTGAAATATTTATAGCTACTCTTATGATATTTTGTATTTTGAAATGGGATGTTTTCATTTTTTTCATATTAATCGACCAGTCTTCTGTAAATTTCATCTTTTCGTTTTCCCACTGCGGCAATACGTCAACTGTATCTTCATTTAAGTGTTTAACTACATAGTTTCTATGTAGTAAATACATGACAGACTATACATCTGTGTCAATCAATGGATAGTTTTTGCTTTTTAGCATAGAAAGGGTTTCATTGTGAACTGGACCGTGAAAATTTGACACGACTCGGAAGATTTTCTACAATTTTCCGATACGATTCCTTATTTAGAAAGGGATGAATTCTACAGAACTCAAAAACTATGTTTTACTTTGATTTGATTTTAATTTCGGACAATTTTATATCTATTTAAGCTACACTGAAGTTAAAGATAGAAATAGAACCGTTTAAATATGATTTATTGTACTCTTATAGCACTATTAAGTACACGGAAATCGACTAATATATTCAGTAAAAAAACGATAACGAAATAGATAAGGGATTCCGGAAACTATAGCGATTTTACCCAACATCATAAAATTACAGAAATTCGTGATTTTAAGAAATGTTGAGATAAAGTCTTGACTTTGAATGAAAAAACGATAACTGGTGAGTAATTTGGTGTGTTCTAAAACGGATAGAGTGCAAAAACATTTAATAAAAATTTAATTGTAGATCCGAAAAGGTCAGAATTATGAAAATTTTCGTACAAAATGTCAAATATTTAGAAGGAATGCAAAAGCATGCTGACTTACAGTTGTAAATATTGTTTTTCATTATTTTAAGAATCTAATTCACTTAATTATTCTGTCTAAAATAAGAGATACGACTAATTTCCTTTGCTTGAAAAACATGTCGTAATTTTATAATTTTCAACTAATTTCTGAAATAAACGTTAATTTTACAAAAACTGCACCGTACGATTTTGTGACGACCGGGCAAAAATCAAAGTTAAATCATTATTCTTTCATTTAAAAAAGAAATTAGCCGTGTGTTAGGTGGGTGCATTAAAGTCCTTAACTAGACGTCTTTTTCAAATATTACACTCGCCTATTATATCAGAGTTTTTACATTCATTCTTAAGTGTTATGTGCGCAGTAGTGATTGATATGTGGTATAAACAAAGAAAACTGAATAGTGTAAGCACAAAATGGCTAATACAAATGAATATCCGTATCATATACAGAGGACCATATGGTTACAGTTACTATTGCGGTCAGTAAACTTGTAGCCACGTGAACTTTATTCACATATAATCCAATTCAAATATAATCCTGTTGGCCACGTTATTACCGGTGACCTCAACATTGTTAAAAACACTTCTCTACGAAATGTGGTATTGAAAGGTCCGAAATATCGTGAGCCTAAATCCATCAATTGAAAATACAACTTTAAAATTTTGATGGATTCAGTTGAGGATTATGCATATATGCCAGGCAATGGGCTAAGCGCGAGAAGGAAGACGTAGACACTCTTTCCGAATGGATTAAGGCAGTGAGGTCGTTGATACAAATCAGAATTAAGAAACTGAATGGGTCTATCAATGCCCATGCTACGTCAATCTTTAAAGACCCAAATGTTGCAAAACACCTATCCTACCTCCATGACAAATATGTTGTTGTCCCCGCAGATAAAGCCCCAAACAACATCGTTTTTGTATGCAAAACTTATTACATTAACTGCTTGATAAACGAATTAGGTATTGACAATTCACTTGGAAACTCAACATATACCCTCACGACACTTACCAAAGAGGAAATCCTGGATAATCATAGGTCTGTTCTGTGTTCCTTTGGAATTTCAACCAAAGATGAAGAACTGGATCTGCCATCACTGTATTGGATACCTAAACTACATAAGTGTCCTTACAAACAACAGTATATTGCTGGGTCTTCCAAGTGCTCCCCGAAACCTATTTCTAAATTATTAACATCTATTTTATCAGCAATCAAAGACGGGCTTCAGAGTTATTGTGAAACTGCCTATTCTAGAGGGGGCGTGAATCAGATGTGGATACTTAAAAATTCCAAAGATCTTTTAGAATACATACAATCTAACTCTCTTTCATCGTGTAACAGTATTAAAACATTTGACTTTTCTACTCTGTACACTAGTATTCCACATTCCAAACTAAAAGACAAATTGAAAGAGTTGGTATTGCTTTGCTTCGTAAAAAAGAATGGCCAACGTAGACACAAGTATCTTGTCTTGGGGTGGGATAAATCCTTCTTTGTAAAGGATCACTCTGATTTGAACAAAAAATTCTCTGAAACTGATATTATCAAGATGCTTGATTTCTTGATTGACAACATATTTGTTACGTTCGGGGGACGTGTTTTTTAACAGACTGTCGGCATTCCAATGGGAACAAACTGTGCCCCTCTACTTGCCGACTTGTTTCTTTATTATTATGAAGCTGACTTCATGCAGGAACTTCTTGGGAAGAAAGATAAGAAGTTAGCAATATCCTTTAACTCTACTTTGCGCTATATAGATGATGTTCTTTCACTAAATAATTCAAAATTTGGTGACTATGTGGAACGCATCTATCCAATCGAGCTAGAGATAAAGGATACTACAGATACAGTTAAGTCGGCCTCATATCTTGACTTACATCTAGAAATTGACAATGAGGGTCGGTTGAAAACAAAACTTGACGACAAAAGAGATGATTGCAGCTTTCCAATTGTGAACTTTCCATTAATATCTAAGTAGCAACATTCCAGCAGCACCTGCATATGGGGTATATATCTCCCAATTGATACGATATTCCGGTGCTTGCATTTCCTATCATGATTTTCTTGATAGAGGGTTGCTGCTCACAAGGAAGCTATTAAACCAAGAGTTCCAAATGGTGAAGTTGAAATCGTCCCTTCGTAAATTTTACGGACGCCATCACGAGTTGGTTGACGTTATGGAATAACCGTTTCACAAATGATATCGGATATGTTCCTTACGTCGTAACTACAATCCCCTTCCCTTTCATGAATGTGACCTACCGAATTAGACCATTTACCGGATTTGTTATCACATAAGCAACACGACGGGTGCCGCATGTGGAGCAGAATCTGCTTACCCTTCCGGAACACCTGAGATCACCCCTAGTTTTTTGGTGGGGTTCGTGTTGTTTATTCTTTAGTTTTCTATGTTGTGTCGTGTGTACTGTTGTTTGTTTGTCTTTTTTCATTTTTAGCCATGGCGTTGTCAGTTTGTTTTAGATTTATGAGTTTGACTGTCCCTTTGGTATCTTTCGTCCCTCTTTTATTCAATTTTAATACTTTGGGACATAATTAGCCTGTTTATAGATATAATTTTCATAAAAAACTTTTCATATGATTTATATCTATAAATGATGTACACAATGTGTACGAATAAGTGCCTATAAACTCACTAAATGCATGAGAAACTCTAATCATAAAAAAATGTTCATGCCACACCCGTTGTTGTCCAGTTGTTGTATAGCTCTGCTTGGGCAAGATCTTACAATACCTTTTGACCTGTTTGACAAAAAGTAAAATCACAAAAATATCGAATATCACAAGCTCAAACACATTCAAAGAATGGACACTAACTGTTATATTCCTGACTTGGAAAAGGCATTTTCCTATGTAGAAAATGGTGGAGTAAATCTGGTTTTATAATTAGCTAAACCTCGCACTTGTATGACAGTCGCATAAAATTCCATTATATTAACAACGATGTGTGAACAAAAACAAAAAGGTAAAAACGTCAAAATTGCCAATGTCATTGCTTACTTATACCATTCACACTACCAATTGTACTGCACCAGATGCGCATTTCTATGATGCGATTAATTTCGAGGCCAAGACACGAGAAAACCAAAAGTTGTTAAAAAAGATGCAGAACTGATAAACAAAAACAAATAAAACAGTATAGCCAAAGCAGTGTACGGAATAGGAGTTTGCATGAGGGAGATGTGAAATAAGTTACTCTTTTTTACTGCAAGACGAGTATACTGTTATATTAATTAATTACCGAAGTCAAATAAAATCATTCCTCGAATGGATTTAGGTTATTTATGCTATTAATATATTCAATGCTGAAAATTACACAATATGCAGTCTACCCTTTGGCAGATATGTGCAGAAACAATTAACGTATTGTATCCTTACAATGATCTCTAGATATCTAATCAACAGGTTTGTGTTGCAGATAGTCAAGTTCTTGGGTTTGGATTGATGGACGCTGAAGCCATGGTAACTCAGGCTGCAAGTTGGACGAATGTTCCGACACAACAAACATGCACAACATCAACATTCACTGGATCCGGGTAAATCTTTATTACATGAATATATTTTGTACTATATGTGCATTATGCCTATGTTGCACTTAATGATATATAAATGTTATAACCCCGATATCAGACAAACCAAGATGCCAGATGACCATTTACCCAGCCTTGATGATACACAAACCAATTGTCTTCTACTAATACTAAGAAGACATGAACATAATTATGAAGTATACCCTAGTATCAAGAACATTAAACGACTTTTAATAAATTTATGATTTAGAACATTAATACTTCAACATGTGCCTGTATTACAGATCCACTAGTATAAACATTACCGTTTATGGATCACACTATACGATCACCAAACAATCCTATGATTCTATTAATTGATAGACATTTTGAAGTTTGACCAGAACTATCATTTACTCGCACCGATGTGCACATAGACATTTTCTTTGACGTATTATTTTCATTTTAATAAACCATTTCTAAACCATTTCCAAAAACACAAATACCTAAAAAAAGATATTACAGAATAAGCTGTGCGCACGGAACTTCAAAAGTAAAAAAAAAGTCTATAAAATTAATTTAACTGCCGAGAAAAAAATATACACAAAAAGTATAAAAGGAATAACAAGTGAAACTGCGAGCTACTGCTCACTGATGATACCCCCGCCGCAAGTGGATAATATTAATAGTGTAAAAATATGCAAGTGTTCGGTAAACAGGAAGTTGTCGAGTGATGAATCTGAAAACGCATCACACGGTATAGCTGACTTATAAAAATCCTGAAACCAAATTTCAGAAATCCTTGTATTGTAGTTCCTGAGAAAAATGTGACGAAAATTTTTAACTTGGTTATCATGTGTAAAATCATACAAGTGTTCGGTAAACAGGAAGTAGTCGAATGATGAATCTGAAAACGCATCACACGGTATAGCTGACTTATATAAATCCTGAAACCAAATTTCAGAAATCCTTGTATTGTAGTTCCTGAGAAAAATGTGACGAAAATTTTCAACTTGGCTATCATGTGTAAAATCATACAAGTGTTCGGTAAACAGGAAGTTGTCGAGTAATGAATCTGAAAACGCATCACACGGTATGGCTGACATATATAAATGTTGATACCAAATTACAGAAAGGGTGGATGTGTAGTTCCTGAGAAAAATGTGACGAAAGTTTCATGGGACGGACTGACTGACTGACTGACAGACGGACTGATGGACGGACGGACTGACAGACAGAGGTAAAACAGTATACCCCCCCTTTTTTAAAGCGGGGGTATAATGAAACTGCGAGCTACTGCTCACTGATGATACCCCCGCCGCAAGTGGATAATATTAATAGTGTAAAAATATGCAAGTGTTCGGTAAACAGGAAGTTGTCGAGTGATGAATCTGAAAACGCATCACACGGTATAGCTGACTTATAAAAATCCTGAAACCAAATTTCAGAAATCCTTGTATTGTAGTTCCTGAGAAAAATGTGACGAAAATTTTTAACTTGGTTATCATGTGTAAAATCATACAAGTGTTCGGTAAACAGGAAGTAGTCGAATGATGAATCTGAAAACGCATCACACGGTATAGCTGACTTATATAAATCCTGAAACCAAATTTCAGAAATCCTTGTATTGTAGTTCCTGAGAAAAATGTGACGAAAATTTTCAACTTGGCTATCATGTGTAAAATCATACAAGTGTTCGGTAAACAGGAAGTTGTCGAGTGATGAATCTGAAAACGCATCACACGGTATAGCTGACTTATATAAATCCTGAAACCAAATTTTAGAAATCCTTGTATTGTAGTTCCTGAGAAAAATGTGACGAAAATTTTCAACTTGGCTATCATGTGTAAAATCAGACAAGTGTTCGGTAAACAGGAAGTTGTCAAGTGATGAATCTGAAAACGCATCACACGGTATGGCTGACATATATAAATGTTGATACCAAATTACAGAAAGGGTGGATGTGTAGTTCCTGAGAAAAATGTGACGAAAGTTTCATGGGACGGACGGACTGACTGACTGACGGACGGACGGACGGACTGATGGACGGACTGATGGACGGACGGACTGACAGACAGAGGTAAAACAGTATACCCCCCCTTTTTTTAAAGCGGGGGTATAAAAAGACAGATAATTACATAACATCTCGTTTTGCAAATATCACTTGGTCAAATCAATGCCAGGTTTTGTTCTTGATTTAAGCTTTAAAAAAAAATCTTTTTTTTTTGGCAGATCAACGTCTGGTTCATCCTACACAACAGACATTAGATCGATCTCAGCTTCCGATTGCTCTTCAATAACGTATTTGGAACATGTGACAATTGACATTTCGTTTTCATACACTGAATACCGAGGTTCGTCTGAATTTTACCTGGTGTCACCTTCAGGAACAGAAAGCCATTTAATGCATTATCGATATGATGATTCTATTTACTATGCCTCAGCTGGTTCATTATCATGGACATTTATGTCAGTTCATTTTTGGAGGGAAAGTCCAATTGGACAATGGACCTTAAAGTTTAAATCATACCGCGGCTTCTCAGTCGGTGAGTTTACTTTATTTTCTGCAAATTTCATGATTAAATAATTAACTGAGAGTTTTTAGTCGCTTTGTATTATCTGTTAAATTTAGTTGAATTAAATGCGGACGTCAGAACGACTTGAACGCAAACGTTTAAATGTACAAAATCAAACCAATTGGAATCATTAGATGAATCCGAAATAACATCAAGAATTAGCGCTTTATAAACAGGGATCTGCACCCTTTCAGATCATCTGAAATCATTCCTGTTTTTGTGGCTTATGTTGATAAGTCTATAGTTGTTCTATATAGTGCTAGATGTGAACTTAATACTTTTCGCTCTTTTTTGTTAATCCTAAGCAAATTATTCAAAAATTTCATACGGTAACATTTGTGATCCTTACATCGTATCCGGACATTTTATAGAAAAGAAACATCATCGAAATAAGATTGCAAAAAGAATATACAAACAATCAATTATGCTTTCTCAAATCTGACTTACATTTACAGAATAAAATAAGTCTGTACAATGTACATGTACACCTATAACAGAAACAAATCGCACGATTTAAATGATGTATCAATATCAAAATATGACAAGAAAGGAAATTTATTTATTCCTTGTCATTTGTTTAACATCTAGATGCATTTATTTGATATTATTAAGACGAAAAAACAATGTCAATTAATGCAATGCATAGGTTCTGAAACGTTACCTTGGGTTTTGATTGTCACTGGGAAAAAGAGTATTAACAGAAATATAGGACTCCAAGACTATACTGTTTTTAATGAAACCTGAACATTTTCTTAACAGTATTTTACATATAAATGTATATTTCAGTTACTGTTAATTCTTGGTCGATAACATTTTACGGAACTTCCACAGATCCTCTTCCTAGTAAGTTGAATAAAACTACCATATGTGATATAAAATAGCAAACTCGCACTCACGAAAGCACACATATAATTTAAAATAGCACACTCTTACTCACGAAAGCACACATTTGATATAAAATAGCACACTCTCACTCAACAAAAATATCAAAAGGATATCAACATTGTAATATAGAGCATTAAAAATGCCTCATGCGCTCAAAGATATTGTAAATTCAGAATATTTTACGATCGTTTTAATGTGGACAAATTTGAAATGTAATTCATTATGTTAGTAATCTTCTTGTGTTGTGAATAAGACAATATACAGTTAACTCTCGTTATCTTAACCTCAGCTGACTAGAAACTGCGGTTGATTCAAAGTTTGTCAGAAGTCCCATGTTTCATATACATATAAATATTTCGACTCCTGTTGAGTCAAAATTAGATGAGTCAAAATTTAGGTTAAGCAAATTCAAATGTACAGTCCCAATGTTAACAAAAAGCAATTAAATTTCATTTTAGCTCACCTGGCTTAAGGGTCAAGTGAGCTTTTCTCATCACTTGGCGTCCATCGTTCGTCGTCTGTCGTCGTCTGTTGACTTTCACAAAAATCTTCTCCTTTGAAACTACTAGACCAAATTTAACCAAGCTTGTCAACAATTATCATTGAGTTGTGTAATTTAAAAGATGTGTCTGATGATCTTGTCCGCCAACCAAGATGACTGACATGGCTAAAACAAGAACATATGGGTAAAATGCAAATTTTGTCTATTATTTTGAAAACCATTATAAATAAAGAAAATCTGACAGGGCAGAAATGTTCAAAATGTTGAGCTCTATCTATTGTTCATTTACGTAAAAACTGTCATACGATTTCTTATTGCCCTTAAATGACAAATTTTACCATTTTATCTTATGTTTGCTTTTTATCTTGAATTGAATATAGATAGAGAGAAACTTTAAAATGCCAAAATTATCAGCTAGACATGTTCTACAAATAATTCTAATGGTTGAAATTGTCAAACGACTCCATTAGAGTTATGAATTTTTGATTATCTTATATCTTAAAAATTATAATAGATAGATACTTAAATAAGCAAAATTGATTAGTTAGACAAGATTTACTAACAAGTCCAATTTTGCCGATAAAGTTAGTAGAATGTCACTCTTTATAGGAGTGATTGCCCTTAATTTAGGATTTTTGTTTTTACCCTATTTTGTGTTTTTAGCAAAAAATAAAGAAGATAGAGAGAAACTAAACGGATTAAATTATCAGCAATACAAGATCAACAAAACACAGATTTTTGTCATGAATTCTATTATCGCCTACAATGTTGGAGAGTGTCATTTGTTAAATATACATATATAGCAAGTTGAGCTACACAGGCTCTTTAGAGCCTCAAGTGTTTATCTCGAACAAATACACGTAAATCAAAAAAATACCTCTGGAATTTAAATGGATTGACGAGTTAATTTTGCAATTATAACACCATTTATTAAATTTTCCGGTCATTTAACATGTTTAACACTGTATCGATTAAGACAATCTTTTCCCACGATTGTTTACATAAATAAAGTTTGATTAATAAATAATTCCAGATACATTGTTATACATTATGAAAAAAAAACAAATCCGGGTTACAAACTAAATCTGAGGGAAACACATCAAATATAAGAGGAGAACTACGACACAACAGAAACACAACACTAAAATGTAACACACACATAAACGAACTATAATATAACATTGGCCATTTTCCTGACTTGGTAGAGGACATTTCAAGAAAAAATGGTGGATTGAACCTGTTTTTTGCGGCTAGCCAAACCTCGCGCTTTTTTGGCAATGTTAAATATAACATTAAAATGACAACATTACATGACAGGACTACAGTACAAATAAATGCAAGAACATTCAGGACAAACAAATACACAAATAAACATTACAATAGCACATTTCGACATGCTAATAGTTATCAAAGGTACAAGGCTTCTAATTTAATACACCATACGTGCGTTTCGTCTACATTAGACTCACTAGTGACGCTCAGATCAAAATAGTAAAGAAAGCAAATTAAGTACAAAGTTGAAGATCATTGGTGCCACAAAATTCTAAAAAAGTGGTGCCAAATACGGCTACGTTATATATGCCTGGGATAAGAAAATCCTTAGTATTTAGAATACTTCTTACTTTTGCAAACAGTAAATTTATAAAAATGACCATATAATTGATGTTCCTGTCAACACCGAAGTGGTGATTTACCACAGAATAAAAATAAACACGCAAAACAAAAAACGAAAGCACATAACATTGCAATGTCACCTATAGAATAGCGCTACGCTACAAAATGACGTCACGGAAATTTTCGAAAAGTTTAATTAATTGTATTATCTAGCAATATCTATGTAATTCCTCAGTAAAGGACCTAAATATCGTCCCCCGTCAATTATTAATTGGAATGAGTGTCGTAATATCATCCACGACTCACTCCATACTTACTGTATGAAATGGATAAAACGGGAAAAAGCTGACAAAAAATCTTTGGACTCTTTTTTTAATTCAGTAATGAAGATAGTTGATATACGTATTCAACATTTTAAAGAACATTTTACTATAAACAATAACCACAATAAACCTATTTCTCGTATCAAACATCAAATAAAAGAACTAGCCAAGGAATTTGTTTTTGTCCCGGCCGATAAAGCTGCTAATAATATTATTATTGTTTGACGTAAATTTTACATTGAGGTTCTGAAAAAGGAAATCACCAATTCACCAACATTCCAACTGACTCCATTTTCAGAAAACGAAATCTGTAACAAACATAAACTTTTAGCCACCGCTTTACAAGCAGAGCCAAATACAATGAAAGTCCCAACTATGTATTGGCTTCCGAAGCTACACAAAACCCCTTACAAATATAGATTTATTTCGTCTTCAAGCCATTGTTCAACTACTAAATTGTCTATTCTTCTTACCAGCACACTTGGTACAATTAAAAACCTGATAATAAATTGTTCAAATAAGGCCTTCGAAAATAGTGGAATAAATTACTTTTGGAGTGTCAAGAACTCGTTGGAAGTACTTGATAAATTGCATGCTTATATTGGTGATTTTAAAGTTTTGATTTTTCTACCCTGTATACCACATTGCCTCACATTCTCATTAAGAAAAAATTCACACACCTAATTAAATGGGCATTCAAAAAATCAGAATGTGAATATATATGTTCAAACTCTTTTAGGTCATTTTTTAGTAGCAATAAACAAAAAAACTATGTTAATTGGACATGCTTTGATACTATATATGCCCTTGAATTTTTACTAGATAACTTTTTTGTTCGCTTTGGGGATTCCGTATATCGTCAGATTATCGGAATTCCAATGGGGACTAACTGTGCACCACTTATTGCGGACCTGTTTTTGTATTGTTATGAGTTACAATTTATGACAAAAATAAGCAAAGACCCATCGAAACAACATCTGATAAACAAATTTAATAATACTTTTAGATATTTGGATGATATTTTGGCTCTCAATAATGACGACTTCAGTATGTATATTAATGAAATTTATCCTGTTGAACTTACTTTAAATAAAGCTAATACTAACAAAGACCACTGCCCTTTTCTCGATCTTGATATCTATATCACTAATGGAAAGCTGAATACTAAAATTTATGATAAAAGGGATGATTTTTCATTTCCTATCGTTAATTATTCGTTTTTAGATGGTGACGTTCCCTTGTCACCATCTTACGGTGTTTATATATCTCAACTTGTACGATTCGCTCGTGTATGTAACAATGTGTTAGATTTTAACGAGAGAAATTTATGTATTACTGAAAAATTATTACACCAGGGTTTTCGATATCACAAACTAGTCAAAACATTTACTAAATTTTATCATCGGTATAAAGACATCATTCGTAAATATAGTTCAACATGCAGACTTCTAATACGTTCAGGTATTTCATATCCATTTTTTTATGGAAATATTCTTTATAAAGCACAAAGGTGTCAGTATTCACCTCAGAAACTTACAAAACCTTTGAATAGACTTATTAAGAAGGCATATAATTACGATACTGTTGTCAAGTCATTAAAGATTGCATATTTTGGCGTTAATATTGAGTCACTGATAAGGTCTTTGCATCGGAACTAAACACATTTATTCTAAAAACAGTTGTTGGCATGACACGGGTTATGTTCTTCTCATATATGTTATGATGGTATGATACTAAACCCCTAACGGGAAGGATTGTGCCTGATGTTCATATGATGAAATCATAATCTTTCAGTCAGTTTAATTGAAGTCTGGAGCTGGCATGTCAGTTAACTGCTAGTAGTCTGTTGTTATTTATGTATTATTGTCATTTTGTTTATTTTCTTTGGTTACATCTTCTGACATCAGACTCGGACTTCTCTTGAACTGAATTTTAATGTGCGTATTGTTATACGTTTACTTTTCTACATTGGTTAGAGGTATAGGGGGAGGGTTGAGATCTCACAAACATGTTTAACCCCGCCGCATTTTTGCGTCTGTCCCAAGTCAGGAGCCTCTGGCCTTTGTTAGTCTTGTATTATTTTAATTTTAGTTTCTTGTGTACAATTTGGAAATTAGTATGGCGTTCATTATCACTGGACTAGTATATATTTGTTCAGGGGCCAGCTGAAGGACGCCTCCGGGTGCGGGAATTTCTCGCTACATTAAAGACCTGTTGGTGACCCTTTGCTGTTGTTTTTTATTTGGTCGGGTTGTTGTCTCTTTGACACATTCCCCATTTCCATTCTCAATTTTATTGTCCATTTGACTTCTATATATTTGCAGAAAAAAATTCTTAAAAATTTATTTTTATAAATTAATATTTTTTTCCTTGATGTATCTTAATATACATGTATGATATGTACGAACTCTGACTTTTAATTTCATAATTTTGGGTCAATAATTAAAAGAGTTTCCCATTAGGTCTATATGTTAATTTTTAATTTTTGAAGTGTTGATTACCTGATGGAGTAAGTATAAGTAATGTAACGGCCTTCCAAACAAAACAAAAACAACATACATGTGCTTTTAATGTTTGTTTATTTGTACCATGTGACTTTGCATATTTAGATATTAAGATGACCTCTACTGACCATCAACCAAACTTAGATTTCATGTCATGTAATTGTAATAATCTATGATAAGAAACTGCAATTTCCATTTTCTGTTTTAAAAAATATTAGATATTGTATAAACTACATGTAGTAAAGTAGTACTGTATAGGGAAGGGATATGCAAATGAATATTGCTTTATATTTTTACCTTCATATGTTATATGTTAGTGGACATGAGTAATGACAGAATTTACCAACTATAAAAACAATTTTTTTTTCATTCCTAAATTGTTTGCTTCCAAGATGTGCATTTTGCACATTAATAAATAACTGAATGTATATTAACTTAAATCTGTTTTTTAAGTATCCAGAGCGTCTTTGTATTGTTATACAACTCACAATGCTAAAAGCATGAAAAGCTTGTGTATAGTAAGCTAACTTATATAATGATATAAAATCAATATTCAAAACTATAAAGTGATGATCATTTTCAGTGGTGTGCATGTCCTTTAATATTCAAATCGGTATAATCACATGATACAAATAAACAAACATTAAAAGCACATGCATGGTGTTTTTGTTTTGGTTTGAAGGCCGTTACACTACTTATACTTACTCCATCAGGTAATCAACACTTCAAAAAATAAAATTAACATAATGACCTAATGGGAAACTTTTTTAATTATTGACCACAAATTTATGAAATTAATAGTCAGAGTTCGTATATACCATATATTAACATACATCAAGGAAAACATTATTAATTTATAAAAATGAATTTTTAAGAATTTTTTTCTGCAAATATATAGTCAAATGGACAATAGTTATTAATTTTATAAATAAAACTATAAAACAAATAAAACGTAATCATACATTAACGATGTTGATGTGTGCACAATTTGATAAAGACTACTCAGTCCGTGTTCTTATTCGTTTACATTTACTGTTGCGAAAAAAGATCGAAATAAATAAAATATGAAAAGAAATCTTTGTTTTCTCATAGCTATTGTATACGAGAATTTACAAATTTGTCAAATTTATATCACGCTCAGTTCGACTGAAAATTGTGCTCTCGTTTTAAAACTACAGGAGAAATTGCGACGGTGGAAAGAAATAACTTAAAGACAAAACAAATATATAGTTTTATTATATTGTTATACGACCATTAAATATGCGTACATAAAGAGACTAGCCTATCGATCCCCTACCAATATTCATCTGGCTTTACTTTAACCTTACCAAGCTAATCAAGAGTTGTGTCCTTTAGTATGTCAACCTTCCGATAGTCGTTTGAGTCGAACTACGGGTACAGCGAAATATTCCTCTGTCCGTCTGACTTCGAGAGATATAATATATAGACAAAAAATGGCTATGTTATGTGTTTAAGTGTTCCGTTCGTTCAGTTCATTTAATTATTATTTCATATTTAAGATATAGACCAATGTATATCAGCACCATGTGAGAACAATGGGACTTGTACAAATAACGCCTATTCATATAATTGTCAATGTACTGATGGTTATTCCGGGACAAACTGTCAGACCATTATCAGTAAGTACATATCATACTATTGGTTTTAAATGTCTTAATTGTTACATTTTAAATAATTGCTCAGCAAAAAACAAATAACACATTATTATACGTAGTTATCAAGTAATACTGGTTTGATATTATGCTTTAGTTTGTCATTTTATAAAGAAAATCGCAGATGGTTTTAATGCAGTCTGTCGGCAAGATCAATATATATTTTTATGGTTGTATAACTTGAACGATTTATCAATAGTACTTTTAAAGTTAATATATTTCAGCTACTACCAGTGCTCAAGAAACGTCCACAGAACCTCTTACGAGTAAGTTAAATAAAACCACCATAGGATAAAAAAAACAATACATAATTTCACTCACTAACGTACATATCCATAAAATACAGCCTCAATCCAAGAATGAGTGATTGATTACTGATGGTTGCTTAACGTCCAGTTTCAATATACACATTCTCAAGACAAGTATTTTAAACTTCGAATTTCGTATGATGGGTTAATGTAAAAAAAAATTGAAATTCGCATTTTAAATTTTTATTGCAATATTTTCATTCAGAATTTCCTGGTGTCGAATTAAATAATCAGTCTCACATTTCATTCTAACGTTGTTTCATGATGAATCTACGAATCCAACATTGGACGGCACCGTGTACATTAAAATATACCAGAATTTGTTATGTAATTTTTATTCTTGTGTTGTGAAAAAGTCATTACATAATATAGAGACAGAACGACTTTGTATGACGCCCCGTTCTAACTATATTATGTATGTTTGTTTAAGTTTATTTAGTTTATATTTCATGCTTTAGATATAGACCAATGTATTCCATTACATTGTCAGAACAAACGGATTTGTACAAATAATATCTATTTCTATATTTGTCAGTGTGTTAATGGCTCAATGTATTTAAAATGTAGATCTCCGATTTCGTTATACTATGTTACTCATATGTAGTAACGTAGTATAGCGAAATCGGAGATCTACATTTTAATTAGATTGGTTGATGGCTATTCTGGGACAAACTGTCAGACCATTTAGCTACCTGCAACTCATTACAGATTACTCAGCTTCTCTTCGTGTTGAATGTTGCTTAACGTCCAGTGGCTATCGTTTGGAGTACATTGCGGTGACAAATATTTGAAATAAAAAAATTCCCGAAATAAATAAAGGCAACAGTAGTATACCGCTGTTCAATAGTCATAAATCGATTAAGCGAAAAACAAATCCGGGTAACAAACCAAAAACCGAGGGAAACACATCAAAGCAACATTTCTTATTTATATATATTGGAGTTCAATGCTTTGCTTCTTTGCTTAATGTTAGTGGTCATTATGTTGGTATCTAGAAGAAGCATTTCATGTTTGACTGTATATGGTCCAGAAAGGCTGAGAATTGTGTGTACATACCCTTCCTCACACAAATGCACACATGTATTACCTGTACTAATTCATGCTGTTGACCCTATTTGTATTGTTGTAGTATGGTTTTTCTAAAGCGTAATGTCTTCATGGTTGGTATTTATCTTCTGCCCAATAGTGTTGGTACTTAATATTATCATTATAATGTATTATTGTAATACTAAAAAATTCGTCTGTTTTATCATTCACAAATTTTTGTTCCTATCATGAAGGTGAAATATTTGGTAACACCAAAATTAGTCTTGTAATTGATGCCGATAATGGAGACCAGACATTTGAAATGATTCATTTTGCTAAGGGAAATGAGGGGAAAATTTTTAAAAATGAAATCCATCAAAATGTTTCAATTATTCTAAGTTGACCTTTTTACAAAACAGAGGACCATTAATGAACCTCCAGGCAGTCATATTCTCATATTACAAGGTTTTCTTTTTCAAACCATATTTTATAAAGTTGTGTGTTCGGCAAGAAAATTACATTAAAAACATATTTCTTTGTTCCCCGCACTAGTAAAGCTAGATCGTGGATTGTCAGATGTGTCGGGACAGTGTCTAAAAGAGGGACGAAAGATACCAAAGGGACAGTCAAACTCTACCTGGTTTATCAGTTGTTTTGCTAAGATATAGACCCTTCCATTTCATCTTTGTCAGAACGATGTGATTTCGACAAACAAGACATATATTTAAATAGTTGCTCTTGTCCTTATTCCTGTGAAAGGACTTAATGCTCCACAAAAAACATATACAAATTACATCATCATATTGACAATAGTCAGTTTAGGTAGATATGCATTGCCAATATTCTAGAGCAGACAAAATAACACACGGAGATGGCTGACACTGTCGTCCTCTTGTCCACCCACTCGTCTATCAACAAATTTTATAACATATTAATCGGTTTTGTACCAATCCATGTATAAAGGAATATTTAGATAGAATATATGGAAATTTATTAGGCTTTTGGATGAGTTATAAAGTGCAATTGATTTTTAGATTTTCCAGGCAGTAACGTCCTGCACGATCAGGTCATGTAGCTGATATTTCACTATTTTAACTTAAGCTCATGATAATTGTGTCAGTACGAGGGAACGTGTACAAATAACCTATTCTCTTATAGTTATGAATATGCATATCTGGGGAAAAACTGTAATAAATATTGCAGAGGACAACAGGTAGTTCTGATTTCATAAAATACGTGCAAATACTGTTATTCATATATTAAATGTTTTCAATATTTTCCAGCTGATGATAATGGTATAAGTACTACACTAGTAGTTGTTGTAGTAGCAGGTGGTACTGTAGCTGTTATTGTGATTGGTGTCATTGTAATTGCAGTTGTAAAGTCTTTTTCGGCTGGAGCAACAGTTGGCGCTGCCGGTGTTGCAGTTGTATGGCAATAGGAAATGACGATATACGATAATATCTTGTTACTACTCACCAAAATAAACAATCAATATGTTTTTTTATTGAAAACGTAATTGTTCAAATGACTGAAAATGAATTGTTTGTAACATTTAGAACTTATTTCATATTAATATAAATGATAAAACAACCTGATAATTGTGTACTTTCAACTCAAGTTAAAGAAATTTCATGAGTGGCCAAAAACATGAAAAGTATAACTCGTCGACAGTCTTGTCTACCATGATTATCTGAATTCTGAACATGTGCACACCTAATTTAAGTCATTGGACAAATGTCAAGCTGACATAAATAGATACGTGTATGTCATTTATCTTTCATTTATTAACCTGTATATAAATTAAGGTACAATAATGAAGGTATTTTGCCTCTACAAAATATAGTTTCTGAGTTATTGAAACGTAGGCCACTGTTGAAATCTTTAATGGGATACTCCTTGTCTCGGGTTTACTGTCAACATCTAGTTAAGTTGAAGCTAGATGTCTTCCACCTCCCCCATGGCCATTTACTGTTTCTATATCATAGTTTCAGAGGTTTGTTCTATAACCAGATCTACATAGTTTGGGGTTATAAAAGAATGGTTGAAATAAATGCATTTTAAGATATCTAATTACTTATGAGGAAAAAATTGTAGAACATTTCAGCAAAGCTATTTTTAAGATAATGTTCTGTCACTAAATAATTCAAAAATGTGGTGACTATGCTGAACGCATCTTTCCCATCGAACAAGAGATAGAGGATACAACAGATACTCAAACTAGAGATAAAGGATACAACAGATACAGTTACGTCTGCCTCATATCTGGACTTACATCTAGAAATTGACAATGGGGGTCGGTTGAAAACAAAACTTTAAGACAAAAGAGATGATTCAGCTTCCCAATTGTGAACTTTCCATTTCTATGTAGCAACATTCTAGCAGCGCCTACATACAGAGTATATAACTCCCGATTGATACAATATTCCCGGGCTGGTATTTCCTATCATGATTTCCTTGATAGAGGGTTGCTGCTCACAAGGAAGCTATTTAACCAAGAGTTCAAAATGGTGAAGTTGAAGTCATCCCTTCGTAAATTCTACGGACGCCATCACGAGTTGGTTGACCGTTATGGAATATGCGTTTCACAGATGATATCAGATATGTTCCTAATGTCCAATCCCGTTCCCTTTTCACGAATATGACCTACCGGGTTTTTACTAACATGAGCAACACAACCCTTCCGGACGCGAGCACAACTGTTCAAAATGATGAGCTCTACCATTTGTCCATATACGTCAAAACTATCAGACGACTTCTTATAGGAGTTAATTCCCTTAAATGACAAATTTAACCATTTTTGCATATTATCTTAAAAACTATAATAGATAGAGAGAAACTTTAAATTGCAAAAAATATCAGCATGACAAGTTCTACGAATAAGTCTACATGGTCGAAATCGTCAGTCGACTTCTCATTAGAGTTAAAGCCCTTTGATGTGTTTTTGCCTTATATCTTAAAAATTATAATAAATAGATAGAAACTTAAATAAGCAAAATTGATCAGTAATACAAGATCTATAATTAAGACAATATGGAGGAAATCATTTAACGACTCCTAATTGGAATTATTGCCCTTTGATGACGATTTTTACCATTATATTTTACGGCGTTTTGCCTTATATGTTAAAAAATATAATAAATTAATAGACACATAAATCACAAAAATATCAACAAAGCAAGTTATACTTACAGGTCAATTTTTGCCGATATAGTTAGTAGACTGTCACTCTTTGTAGGAGTGATTGCCCTTTAATTAGGAATTACGTTATACTCTTTTGTGTTTTGAGCAAAAACTAAAGAATAAAAGGGGCACTAAACAGACTAAATGATCAGCAAAACAGAGATTTTTGTCATAAATTCTGTTCTCGTCTACAATGTTGGAGAGTGTCCTTTGTTGAATATGCACATAGATTAAGGTGAGCGACACAGGCTCTTTCGAGCCTCTAGTTTAAATTCGTTGGCAAATTTTATTATATTACAAGAACAATATGTCTTTCTGACATCTTGACAAGTAGTTTATAAGATAATTATTTGAAATACAAAGTGAGTGCATACTATATCATCATCATCATACTTTATTTCCTCCTATAGGAGATTGACATAAGACAAAATGCAAATATTATGCACAATTATAAAGTTTTGAAATCACATAATTAGAAATGTCAATAGCTTAATATTTTGAATGGAAAAGTATTTACAGTTTACAGTATTTTAGGAAGGAAAAACCTTCGTTAAGGACTTCCAAACAATGTTCCTGTATTAAATTGTCACAGAGATCTTCACGGTTGCCAAGCAAAAGATCTGAGAAGCTCTCTTCCGATTTTGAAACCGTTGTGTACACGAAATTGAAACTAGTTAATTCAGTTAGTCTGTTATATGGTGAAAGTCTCTGTGATTGAAGTTCTGTGCACATACATATTTGGTGGTCCATTATATCTAGAAAAAAGTGTCCACACAGTTAGCAATTTCCGCTAGTAGGAGGAGTAGTCCAGAGTTTAGCTATATGTTTCGAGGTTAAAAGTCTGCCACTAATTTTTGCATATTGCCACAGAAAATCATAGTTATTGTTTTCAGATAATCTTAAGATATTTGACGAAATCGTTGTCCCTGCGTATTCGTTCTTCCTTTTGAAGTCTTTCAATTGGGTAAAAAGCACTACTGACAATGTTTTTCCACTGAAACTTGGTCGGGAATGTGCCTGTAAACATTCAGTTTGTCAAAAATTTCAAAAGGGAGTACTTTGATAAAATGTTAATTACATCTGGGATGAATCCATATTGTTTTCTAAATGTATCTCCGAAAAACTGGTACAGTCTGTAGATGAAAATTTGTTTTGTAAGAGATTCCGCCTCCATTTCACAAAGTTAACATAGGAACATCAGTTTTTCAACTAGTATTCGGTAGTCTCTCGATGTTGATCATCGATTCGCACATATCTGACCGTGTTCGTCTAGAAAGGCCTTGAATATGTTTATTAACAATGAAATGTTGGAAAGTTGCAAGACACGTTATGTCTTTCATTTTTAACCCATTCCAAAGCTCACATCCGTAAAGTATCGTAGGTATTACGATTTTATTGTAGAGGCTACACACAGTTAACGGATTTAGCAAACAAGTTCCAGTACCGGTTATAGCAAAATACGCATTTCGGCCCTTCCTACATAAAAGCTGAATATCTGAGCTTGGCGATAAGTAAACCGTTCTTAATATTCCAAGGTGCCTTGTCTCGGTTAAAATGTTTACATCATAATCTCTAAGATTAAATACGTGTTCTAATTCATTTTTGTAGCATAAGATGACAGATTTAAGCGGATTAAACTTAAATCTGCATCTAAGTGAGTAATCGTAAGCACAATTTAACAAAATTTGGAGTCTTTGTGGTGAGGTACCGATGCACACTACATCGTCAGAAAATGATGGATTACTTGTATGAATATTTGAAATATTTGCAGTCCCAACTAATTCTAACTCATTTAATAGATCATTAATGTACACCAAGTAAAAGAAGGTCGATAGTGCACCACCTTGTCTGACGCCTTGTTGGACTTTGAAGGGTACTGATACGTGTTCATTGACGTAAACGGCACTTGTTATATCGCTTAAACAATCAGAAATAACTTGTAGCGCTTTACTATTTATACCTAGACGGGATAGTTTGTATATTAGGTCACTATGCCGCACTGTATCAAATGCACGGGAACTGTCCAAAAACGCAACTAACAATTTGCAGCCTAATTCTAAGAGGTAATAAATAGTTTCTTAAAAGTTAACGGAGGCAGTAATACAGCTTAGTTCATTTAGAAAACCTTGTTGTAAATTGGGGAATAAATCATTCTCCAAAGAGGTTACTAGTGGCTTCTTTAATACAGTTTCGAACAGCTTGTAAAGTATTGGCAATAGCGATATAGGACGATAGTTTTTGGGGCGCTAGTTTGCACTTTCCATTACCTTTATACAATGGGATCAATAAACCATGCTTCCAACACAGGGGAATACGACCAAAACAAATCACTGCATTAAAAATACGGAGAATAACTGTTTGTAGTTTACTTCCACTGTATCTAACATGTTCGTTTTGTAGCTTGTCATAGCCTGTTGCCTTTTGTAGCTTTAGGTTTCTAATCGCTGTTTCGATTTCAGCGAGGTTTATTTCCCCTCCTGGGAGGAGGCCATTATATTTTGAACATGACTCGAGCGTGCGGTCAACAAATTCAGTCACGTAGGCCTTGAAATCACTATCAAACTTAACGTTTTCGGTTGGTGTATACACGCCTGCAAAAAAGTCAGCAAATGCATTGGAAATATCTTCAGGAGATTTACACTGTCGGTTATCATGCAGTATTTCTGAAATTTGGTTGGTTTTGCGGCATTTCCGACGGGATATTAAGCGCCAAAAGAGTCTAACATCACACTCAGCTGCTTCGTCGATTTCACGGTAGGTATTATCATATAGGCGTTATATGCAAAACGTTGACGATTACAAAATTCGTTTTTCGCTGATTTGTATTCAACATAGGAAGGAAAGGACTTCCTTCGGGGTCTACTATGATAAATCCATGTCCTGCGAGCTAAGCGTTCAGCTTTGTGAGCTTATTTTACTTCATCTGACCAGTACGGCTTAGTGTTGGGATTAAAGCTACCTGACGGTATTGTTATATTTGCACATTCTTTCAGTTTATCTGTAAGTTTGCTAGCTAGTGTATCTAAATCTAGAAATGTACTTAATGGCATATCAAAAAGATCAGCTGCTATTTCATTTGTAAGTTCGTTGTGTGCATGTAAACTACTATCGGATGCTTTGCGCCACAACGGCCAAACAGTATTACCTCCATTTGCATGACGAATTAGCAACACGGTAAACTCAGTTGTAAGAAAACAGGTAGGTGGTCTGAAGTAAGACTCAAAGTTCCTTCAGGAGTATTTTCGCAAAAAGTTACGTCATTAGCCAATTCCTCGATGACGAGGAAATAATCCAGTACAGTACGAGTTGGAATGAACGTGATTGATAAAGGATCACAAAGACTGCGAACATTAATCGGAACTATGTTATTTCTTAATATGAAATCTGAAAATATTATGGATTTGTTCACATTAGTTCGTTCAAGTTCTGTTACTCTGCAACTAGTGTTAAAATCACCAGCTACAATTACGGGACCAAATTTTGCATACTTGTTGACATAATCTTCAACAATGTTCAATTCATATTTGTAATTTTGCATAATACTGTCTGCGTGTAAGCAGACCGAGAAAAAAATATAGAGTAGTTTTCGTTACACTCTATTTCAATTCATAATAATCTTTCAGAGACCGGACAGTTAATTGGTTTTATGTTGAACTTCAATGTTTTCTTGTACATAAATGCAACGACAACCTTTCCAAAATTATAGGTTTCAATGTTAATATTTGTATCTGTTATACCTATACTGTGGTAATTAGTGTCTAAAGTGTTGAGGAATTTTAGAGAGTGGTTAAATAACATGTGCTCCGATAATACGGCAATGTCACAATTCGTATACCTAAAAAGTTCTGTTGATGAATTGATACCGCGTACATTCCAAGTCACTAGAGAAAGCATGATTGTAGTTATTAAATATCCAAAATGTACATGAATGTAACTAAGAGCCATCTTGATAGTGATGTGTCTCAGTTGAGTGCTCATTGTTAAGCCGATCGTTCCGTGCACGATTATTATACCAAGGTCGACAGATTATGTTGTTGGGCCAAAACTTTTGTCATATTTATCTCGATAATAGAGTCTAGAGAAAATAACCTGATTGTTTTTGGGATCCCTGAAATAGACGAAGAGAGCAAAGAAGTAAGAGAAAACAAAGAAAGACTAAATGAGCTCTTTAAATATTGCAAAATAAAACTGGATAAGGAAAACTTGAAAACAATTAAAAGACTTGGGAAATTTAACAAAGAAAAGCTAAAGAGACCACTCCTAGTAAAATTACCAAGTGCAGAACCTAAGATCACCCTATTCAGAATTATCCATTACATAAAATTAAATCCAAAATACGAAAAAGTGGGAGTTAGTAACGACCTAACCCAAGCAGAAAGAAAGCAAGAGAAAAGATTGTGGGATCAAGCAAGAAGACAAACCGAGGAAGAGGTTTCGGGGGACTACCATTTCAGAGTAAGGGGACCACCTTGGGCATGTCGGGCAAGGAAGGTTGTCAAATTAAGGAAGCTAGACTCCTAAAAGGAAAAAGAAGAAAAGAGAATGTAAATAATTCTAATGGTAAAAAGGTTTTTAAAAGTGTAAAAACAGATAATTTTACAGTTTTCCGATGCAGACCAGTTATTTAACAAGCTGCCTGAATTAATAGTAAGACCAAAAATAATTGGTATCACAGAGGTCAAACCTAAAAATAATTGATATAAATCAGGAATCTCAGAATATTCTTTAGCCGATGTATCTGATTACAATATGTTTGGTAAAAATCTAGACGTTGACACAGGCAGAGGTCTTTTATTGTTCATAGATAAATATTTGACGTGTCACAGTTCCATATGAATTCAGAATTTCAAGAAAACTTATTTATTAAGATTAATTTAAACCAGTCAGACCAGCTATTATTAGGTTTGATATATAGGACACCATCAAACAGATCACAGGAATACACCAAACAATTAAATTTACTTACCACTGAAGCTTGTAGTAAAGGCTACTCACATATCTTGATAATGGGAGATTATAATTATCCAGAAATAAACTGGGATAGTTGGAATTCACCAGATAGTACAGAAAGTGATGAATACAGATTTTTAGAAAATCTACAAGAAAAATTCTTATTTCAACATGTTACAAGACCAACAAGATGGAAAGGTACCAATATACCGCATACCCTAGACTTGATGTTAACAAATGAAGAAAATATGATCTTAAATATAGAATACCAAAGTTCACTTGGAAAAAGTGATCAGTGTACCATGAAATTTGACTTCAGTTGCTACACAAATATTAAAAGTAAAGCAAAATTAATTACATTATTCAGTGGAGGAAAGTACATAAGAATAAAAGAAGAATTAGATAAAATTAAATGGTCAGAAAGAAAATGATATAAACGAAAACTGGAGATAAGTTTTAAGTATAATTAACGATATGGACAAAAAGTATATACCAACAAAAGAAAGGAAACAAATCGGTAGAGGGAAAAATAACTTTCCAATGGATAAAAAAACCATAGATAAAATTAAAAATAAAATCAGCCTGCCAAAAAAGATAACCCATAATAACGACCCAGAGGTGAGGAAGGAATACAATCAGATAAGGAATCAAGTAAAAAGTAGAGAAAATAGGTTGAAGAGGGAATATGGGAAAAATCTATCTGAAAAAGCTAATGCCCGCGTCACACTGTCCCGATTTTTACGCCGATGGCAACACGATAATGGAAATTTTCAAAATCGGGACTGATCGTATCCAGATCGGGCTATTCGTAGTGCCATCTTTAACCATCGTAGAACCATCGGCCACTTTTTCTAGGCTTCGGGGACAACTTCGGGAAGGGTTCTAAATTTTTTAACATGTTAAAAAATCCCCGAAGGTGCGTCCGATGTTGAGAGTTCGTATTGAGTTCGTATCACCATCCTCACCATCGTAATGTCACCGGGAATGCATCTTTGCACATCGTATTGCATTCGTGTTTCCATCGTTTCCATCGGGCAGTTTTGACATTACGATGTCTACACGAATGAATCACGAAGATACCCGAAGGTCTTACGATGGCAACACGACTTCGTGAAGACCTCGTAATCCCGTCGTGTTGCCATCGAATAAAAGTACGAAGTGGAACCACGACGATAATAAATCCAGCTAAATGTAAGTTAATTTTCGCGCTAAAATACATTTAAAGTGCCATGCGCGATATGCACTGGTCAGTCTAATACGACAGTTAAGAAACCGTTCACAAAACATGGAGCTCATATCATATGATTCTATGAGAACAAGAAAGGCGACAGCGTTGTTTCTATTAATTCAAATGCAAAGAGCAGCTATTGCAGGCTCAGGGTTTACTTTTACAAGTAAAATATTATTTTTTGTCAATTTTTTATTTCAAGTAACATAATGAAAATCATAAACGCGCCTCGTACACCAACACTGCAGGTACACGTATATAGGGAAACCAACTTTTTCTTCATTATTCTGATTTTTTATGTATCATCTGAGTTGTTGTCACACGAATGTTTACTCCATAAATGTCATATTTTGCCGCATTTGTTGCTTTCCCCACATCCTTCCTTTTCTCTATATAATTATGATATTCTCCTGGAAAGAGCTCTTTTTGAATAAAAGGGATCAACGAACCCATTACCTTACCTTTAAGATAGATCAGTAAACATGGGCATAATTATGGGTGATTATTCAGACTAGTGCACTCATTTTACAGTTCAAACAAGGCAATGCCGAGCGTGGCATCCCCTCGTATGTAACATATTGGGGACAAAAATGGACACTATATTTGTATATGACACATGCAGAAAATGGTAAATTGAATATGCATATTTGATACATAAACTATTTTTTTAGAAATCAACCAAAACATTCAGTAACTGGAAATACCTTTAATATTGTCTTTAGAACCAGCAGGTAAAAAAATGAGCAACCAATTTCCTGTATTATGCTATTTCAAGGAGAAAAAAACAAGTCAATCTGCATGACCATGACCTTCGGCCTTGAACGTAAAAAATGTCAGATCATTACAAGGAGGAACAATATACCAAATGTGGTTAAAATCTTTTGAAGCATATTGGTTTTAGAGTGTCCACAAGGGTGATATTGCCTTGTATTACAACTGCCACTGTGACCTTAGCGCTTAAGATATTCTTAACGAGTAACACCATACCAAGTTTTGAGCATTTTGGTTCTAGAGTGTCCATAACAATTTTATCTACACGTAACTTACATGTAGTAGGCGAGGGGATAATAAACTAAGTTTTATACGAATTAGACAAAAAGATAGATTTCCCGCCATGCATGGCAGACTTGTACAGAAACGATATGTTGTCGAAATTCTGTTCGTATCTTTTAGACATCGTATGGCCATCGCGCCATCATCGTAATCCATCGTTTAGCCTTCGTTATCCATCGTGTAGCCTTCGTGATCCATCGTGTAGGTTTCGGCTGAGATATGAAGCTTTAATACCCGCCTTCGGTTAACCTTCGTATGTCCATCTTTTGCTATCGTATATAAATTCGGCACCATCGTATAGACTTCGTTATTCATCGTACTTGCTTCGGTCACTTTTTTGTATTTTAATAAGATCGGGACCAACTTCGTACGAACTTACAATTTTCGCATTCGGGTGTCCATCGTATATAAAAATCGGGACAGTGTGACGCGGGCATAAAGAAAACCCTAAAGCTATCTGGAGTTATATCAAGTCAAAGACGAAAACCAAAGAAGGAATTTGGGACTTACATCTGGATCCAGAAAACATAAAATCAGATAAAACGGAAGATAACAGCAAAAAAGCCAAATTACTAGTAGAATACTTTTCCAGTGTATTCACCAAGGAACCTGATGGAGAGTTGCTATCACCAACGCCGGTATTAGTACCTAATGAAATGCCAAATCAAAAAATTAAGAAGGAAGTAGTGCTGAAACACTTAAATGCATTAACATTAGATAAATCTCCAGGGATGGACAAACTACACCCCAGAATCATTGGCAAAATCTTTAAGTATTATACATAATCAATCACTTGAAAGTAAGACAGTACCTAACGATTGGATAAATGCCATGATAAGTGCAATATTTAAAAAGGGTAATAAGTCACTAGCCAAAAACTATAGGCCAGTCAGTTTGACATCAGTAGTGTGTAAAATAATGGAGAAAATATTGCGTGAATTTATTATAGAGCATATGAAAAAAAAAAAACCTATTCTCTAATAAGCAAAACGCATTTATTGCAGGAAGGTCAACTGGTCGTCAACTATTAGAAGTGATTGATAAATGGACAGAGCACTAGATCAAGGATTAGACATAGTGTATATGGTTCTTAGGTAGAGTATTTATGTATTGTCTATTGTTCTAAGGTTAAGTCTATATGTATTGTGAATATTATCTATGGTTCTTAGGTTCAGTCTATATGTATTGTATATGGTTCTTAGGTAGAGTATTTATGTATTGTGTATGGTTCTTAGATATAGAATATATAATTTATCTATGGTTCTTAGGTTCAGTCTATATGTATTGTATATGGTTCTTAGATATATATTCTATACAGATCATCTATTGTTCCCTTATATTTAGTCTATATGTATTGTCTATGGTTCTTAGATATAGTTTATATGGATTGTGTATGGTTTTTACATATAGTCTATATGGATTGTCTATGGTTCTTACATATATAATCTATATAGATTTTCTATGGTTCTTACATAATGTCTATATGGATTGTCTATGGTTCTTAGGTTAAGTCTATATGTATTGTATATCGATCTAAAGTAAAATATTTATGTATTGTGTATGGTTCTTAGATATAGTATAGATATTTTATCTATGGTTCTTAGGTTAAGTCTATATGCATTGTATATGGTTCTTAGGTAGAGTATTTATGTATTGTCTATGGTTCTTAGGTTAAGTCTATATGTATTGTATATGGTTCTTAGGTAGAGTATTTATGTATTGTGTATGGTTCTTAGATATAGTATATATATTTTATCTATGGTTCTTAGGTTCAGTATATGTGTATTGTATATGGTTCTTAGGTAGAGTATTTATGTTTTGTGTATGGTTCTTAGATATAGTCTATATAATTTATCTATGGTTCTTATGGTTAGTCTATATTGATTGTCTATGGTTCTTAGATATAGTCTATATAATGTTTCTATGGTTCTTAAGTTCAGTCTATATGCATTGTCTATGGTTCTTAGATATATATTCTATATGGATTGTCTATGGCTCTTTGAAATATTCTATATGGATTGTGTATGGTTGTTAGATGAAGTTTACATGAATTGTCTGTGGTTCTTAGAAATTTATTCTATATGGTTTGTCTATTGTTCTTACATGTATTATATATGGATTGTCGTTGGTTCTTACGTAAAGTCTTTTGTTTTGTCTTTGGTTTTAAGGTTCAGTATATATGTATTGTCTCTGGTTCTTAGATATAATCTATATGGATTTTCTATGATTCTTAGATATAGTCTACATAATTTATCTATGGTTCTTAGGTTCAGTCTATGTGAATTGTCTATGGTTCTTAGATATATAATCTATATATAGATTGTCTATGGTTCTTACATAATGTCTATATGGATTGTCTATGTTTCTTAGGTTAAGTCTATATGTATTGGATATGGTTCTTAGGTAGAGTATTTATATATTGTCTGGTTCTTAGATATAGTCTATATAATTTATCTGTGGTTCTTAGGGTCAGTCTGAATGCATTGTCTATGGTTCTTAGATATATATTATATATGGATTGTCTGGGGTTCTTAGATATATATACTATATGGATTGTCTATGGTTCTTAGATATATATTCTATATCCATTGTCTACGGTTATTAGATATATATTCTATACAGATCGTCTATTGTTCCCTTAGATATAGTCTATATGTATTGTCTATGGTTCTTAGATATATTCTATATGGATTGTCTATGGTTCTTACATATAGTCTATATGGATTGTCTCTGGTTCTTACATATAGTCTATATGGATTGTATATGGTTCTTAGGTAGAGTATTTATGTATTGTGTATTGTTCTTAGATATAGTCTATATAATTTATCTATGGTTTTTAAGTTTAGTCTATATGGATTTTCTATTGTTCTTAGATATATATTCTTTATGGATTGTCTATGGTTCTTTGAAATGGTCTATATGGATTGTGTATGGTTGTTAGATGAAGTTTATATGAATTGTTTGTGGTTCTTACATATAGTCTATATGGATTGTATATGGTTCTTAGATATAGTATATATGTATTGTGACTATTGTCTATGGTTCTTAGGTTCAGTCTATATGTATCGTATATGGGTCTTAGGTAAAGTATATATGTATTGTGTATGGTTCTTAGATATAGTATACATATTTTATCTATGGTTCTTACATATAGTCTATATGGATTGTATATGGTTCTTAGGTTGAGTATTTATGTATTGTGTATTGTTCTTAGATATAGTCTATATAATTTATCTATGGTTTTTATGTTTAGTCTATATGGATTTTTTATGGTTCTTAGATATATATTCTATATGGATTATCTATGGTTCTTTGAAATGGTCTATATGGATTGTGTATGGTTGTTAGATTAAATTTATATGAATTGTCTGTGGTTCTTAGAAATATATTCTTTATGGTTTGTCTATTGTTCTGACATGTATTATATATGGATTGTCATTGGTGCTTAGGTAAAGTCTATATGTATTGTCTTTGGTTCTTAGGTTCAGTATATGATTGTTAGGTAAAGTCTATATATGTATTGTCTATGGTTCTTAGATACAGTCTATATGGATTTTCTATGATTCTTAGATATAGTCTACATAATTTATCTGATGGTTCTTAGGTTCAGTCTATAGTTCAATTTCTTGTATATTCCTCCATTAATTGTGGAGCACTACCCAAAGGATATAGTTTTAGCAACTATGTACACCTTTTAAACATAAGGAAACAATTAATTATAGACAGATGACTGAATTTGGTTATAATAATCACTAAATAATAAATATCATAATTAATTCATAGGGTTGTCATCTAAAGTTTAAAAAAAATATATAAAAATTCATATGTGCTGGGGTGTAAGAAAACGTTAAGTAACAACTGCATATATTTACAAATAAGAATTAAAATGGTCTCAAATTAAACTTACTTATAATTATTAGTTAATAGTGCTATACATACATCAGGATCTATAATGAAAATGTTATTTTATAAGATTTATGTAAGATGTTTGGGGTTTGGAAAAAAAATTAAGCTATAATATTTACATAAATTTTCTTCACAGTTTCATTTACTATATGAAGATCTTGTCATTATTCTTTAAATTATAACTGATATCTAACAATTTAAAAAAAAAAAAAGTTTATTTTTTTAAATAGTTATTAGTCATAAAATAGTAAGATGATATACTATTAGTAAGGAACTATTTTATTTTCAAAAGTTTACTTATATTGTACTTGGATCAAGTTTTTTATCCTTTTTGTGCGCAGCAAGTGCATCTCATAACACATATTTCTAGTCAGAGTTTTAATGTTTTCATACACAGTTGAGTAACAGTTTATGTCCTTGCTAGTACAGTTCATTATGAGCTGCAGTAAATTCCCTTGTTGTATGGTCTTCTTGTATGTTGAGGTATCAATTTCATCCATCATGT
The DNA here is from genome assembly GCF_965363235.1 of Mytilus galloprovincialis. Taxonomy (NCBI): domain Eukaryota; kingdom Metazoa; phylum Mollusca; class Bivalvia; order Mytilida; family Mytilidae; genus Mytilus; species Mytilus galloprovincialis. The sequence continues at coordinate 111,371,433 of NC_134840.1, read as the reverse complement.
TCATTGTCTGTTCGATTTTTGAACAGTATTTAGATCTTATTTGCTCTAATTCTTTGCAGTGTAGAATAAAATGTTCTAGATCTTCATTTCCCTGTTCACAGATTGTACACATCGGGTTAACTTTCGGATCAAACTTAGCTCTTTTGGCTTGGAATATGTACGTTTGAGTACTTATTCTTGCTTTATTTCTCCTGCCTTTACATCTTTACTATTGTTTTTTACACTTTTCAATATATTGTGAGCTTCATTTAATGGATTGTTCCGTATCTCTATGTATTTAAGCGATGTTTTTTCCATTTTTTCATTATGACATTCATTTTTCCAGTATTCCTTGATCTTTATTCCTACTAGTCTTTTCCATTCGATTTTATTCAGTGGATTTTCTATGTAGTAGCTACTAGATTTCAAATTGTATTTTGATAGAGTTTTTTCTACTCTGTTGATAAAGTCTTTTTTTCTTTGGTCTGAAAATATTATTTGTCGGCGCAGAATTTCACATCCTATGGTTCCTGAATTTCGAACAATATTCATGAAGAAGGTAAGTACATTTTTGTCTATATGCATTTTCTTTGGTTCTTAGATATATAATCTATATATAGATTGTCTATGGTTCTTACATAACGTCAATATGGATTGCCTATGGTTCTTAGGTTAAGTCTATATGTATTGTATATGGTTCTTAGGTAGAGTATTTATGTATTGTCTAGTTCTTAGATATAGTCTATATAATTTATTTACGGTTCTTAGGTTCAGTCTATATGCATTGTCTATAGTTCTTAGATATATATTCTATATGGATTGTCTAGGGTTCTTAGATATATATTCTATATGGATTGTCTATGGTTCTTAGATATATATTCTTTATGCATTGTCTATGGTTCTTAGATAGATATTCTATATGGATTTTCTATAGTTCTTAGGTAGAGTCTAAATGTTTAGTCTATGGTTCTTAGGTATAGTCTGTATGTTTACTATCGTTATATGGTTCAGTCTATATTGATTGTCTATGGTTCTTAGATATAGGCTATATGCATTGTCTATGGTTCTTAAGTACAGTTTATATGTATTTTCTATGGTTCTTAGATATAGGCTTACTATATAATCTGTGGTTCTTATTTTGAGGGTATATGTATTGTTTATGATTCTAATTGGGTTTATGTTCTAAGTTTTGTTTATATGGCTCTTAGGTTAAGATTATAAGTTACAGGCTTTATATATATGTATTGCAATTCCATCGCAGTAATCAAAATATTTAACTATTTATCAAATGATCTATATAAAAACATGATCTTGAATAATAAGAAGAATAATCCAATGATTGACATGATCAAAGTATGATTTTACATTATCTAATCTATCATGAATATCAAGGGCTACAATTAAACCTTACATTAGATAGTTACAAATCTTAAGGCCATTAATCAAAAATATGTGATCAGATAATCATGAATAGGGAGGGAAATAATCAAAATTATGTAATCAATTAATAAGCAAATAGTGAGAAAAATAATTAAATGATCTGTTTAATCATATGATCAGGATAAACAAGGGCAATAATCAGAGGATGATCACGGCCTAATTGTTTAATCATATAATCATGCATATTAATGGCAATAATCAAACAATCATCATGGCATAACTGTTTAACAATGTGAACATGAGTATCAAGGGCAATAATCAAACAATAATCATGGTCAAACTGTGTACTCACATAATCATAAATATTCATTGCAATAATCAAAAAATCATCATGGCTTTACTGTTTAATATAATGATCTTGATTATAAAGGACAATAATCAGACAATGATAACAGGCGAACTGTTTTATCATATGATCATGATTATCAAGGGCAATAATCAAACAATCATCACGACCTAACTGTTTAAACAGATTTTTATCAATACATAGGGCAATAATCAAACGATCATTATAGCCTAACTTTAATCATATATATATGGTTATGAATACTTTTAAGGCAATAATCAAACATTCATACTTGCCGAACTGTTTAACCATATGATCCTGATTATCAAGGGCAATAATCAGACAATGATCACAGCCAAACTGTTTAATCATATGATCATGATTATCAAGGGCAAAAATCAAACAATTATCATGACCTAACTGTTTAATCATATGGTTATCAATACATAGGGCAATAATCAAACAATCATTGCCTAACTGTGTAATCATATGATTATGAATACCAAGGGCAATAATAAAAAATATCATAGGGGCACAACTGTGTTATTATATAATGATTGGGGATAGGACCTTTATCGGGACCCTGGGATTGGTGTTTTTAAGCTCGGGATATTAGGATTGACCCTTTTCGTGTTCCGGGAATTCTTTTTTTAGATTTCGGGACGTCAGGATTTGCTTTATTTAAATTCGGGACCTCAGGATTTCGTGTTTTTAAGCGAATATAATTATAAATATGAGGAGAAAACTCTTTATCGATATGCTCACACTACGCCGGTAAATTGTGACGTTGTGATTGGTTTAACGTCGTCACATAGTGACCCCCTATGAGACTGTAGGGGATTAGTAAATTTCATAGGGGTTCATGACGCATTAATGGTGACGTCATCTATTAATGTTGTTGTGTTTCATAACGCAGCTGAAAAAGTCCAGCGTGCAATAAATTCGTTATACAGTTAACTACTGGCCCGGCCTCAACCCCTATTGATTTTACTAGCCCTCGATCAACTTATAATACCCTTATCACAGGCGCTTGTTTCTATCCATTGGAAGACCCACTATCAACGTATATTTACGTTGATAGTGGGTCTTCCGATGGATAGAAACAAGTGCCTGTATCAACGTATATTTACGTTGATAGTGGGTCTTCCAATGGATAGAAACAAGTGCCTGTATCAACGTATATTTACGTTGATAGTGGGTCTTCCAATTGATAGAAACAAGTGCCTGTGAGCCTTATACAAGAAACTTTATAAATACCAGGTTGGACCAAAGCCTGATATTTTGGTCTAAATGTTTAAAACAAAGTTATGATTGTTATTTGGTACTTTAAAAATGAATGTTTAATTTTTTTCTGAAAATCTTATACCCGCGAGCCTCCTTAAGCAGATCCTGCTCCACATGTGGCAACCGTTGTGTTGCTCATTTATAACAGTTTTTATACGACTGCAAAATTTCGTTTTGTGGTCCGTATATTGGTATTACGTCGTCGTCCGAAGACATTTGGTTTTCGCACTTAATCTTTAGTACAAGTAAATAGTTTTGGTCCCAACAATTTAGGAATTAGGGGCCAAAAAAGGGCACAAATAAGCATTTTTGTTGGTTTTCGCACAATAACTTTAGTATAAGTAAATAGAAATCTATGAAATTTAAACACAGGGTTAAATACTACAAAAGGAAGGTTGGAATTGATTTTGGGAGTTGTTTAGGAATTAGGGGCCAAAAGGTCCAAAATTAAACTTTGTTTGATTTCATCCAAAATTGAATTATTGGGGTTCTTTGATATGCCGAATCAAACCGTGTATTTAGATTCTTAATTTTTGGTCCTGTTTTCAAATTGGTCTACATAAAGGTCCAAAGGGTCAAAATTAAGCTTAGCTTGATTATAACAAAAATTGAATTCTTGGGGTTTTTTGAAATGCTGAATCTAAACATGTACTTAGAGTTTTTATTATGGGCCCAGTTTTCAAGTTGGTCCAAATCGGGGTCCAAATTAAACTTTGTTTGATTTCAACAAACATTGAAAATATGGGGTTCTTCGATACGCTGAATCTAACCATGTATTTTGATTTTGGATATTTGACCATAATTGGTAAATGCCCAATTTAAAATTTTTAAGTTTTGAAGTTAAGTTATTACGTAACTATTTACAATTCTGATCATTCAGTGTGCGATAAACATCATAAAGGCAAACAATTCCCTGAAAAGTGTATAATACCATTAGTAGACGACAATAAAATAGCATCTATAACATTCCTACCGTAAAAAGCTTGATAGTTGTTAATTTCTGTGTCATTTTGTCTCTTGTGGCGAGTTGTCTCATTTTCAATCATACCACATCTTCTTTTTTTTCATATCGGTAAGAATGGCCCACGAAGGGCATTTAACATATATTCGTGTAATAAATGGCTATTTCAATAATATAACTTCATGATACATAATGTCGATCCATGTATATTGTATGATTCAAAGTGGCATGAACACCTTACACGGCAATTAAGTAATTTTCTCAAGGTTATCGTAAACGCGTCGAATAAATTTCCTTAATATTTTGGTTGCATAACCGAGTACAATTATAGGCGCACTGTTTACCAAGATATTTTTTTGGTACATCATTACACTTCACTGCACAATTGAAGGTGTATGGATACATTGACCTTGTTTCTATGGTGACTTTGCAGTTTATGTCTTCTAAATAGACCATTAAATGTTCGCATATAGTCTCTTCATCAGTGAAATGTGGATCTGAATGATGGATTCTGCATTTCTGTATTCTTAACTTTATTTGCCATTTTATAATTAATTCTTTATTGTCATATAAGTAAAACATGATACGTGTTACAACTATAAATGATAAACAACAACAAAAGTATAGATAACGTTTAACTTATGAGAATGGATCATTATTCTATATAGGTTACATTTTAACGGCGAATTATTGTCCAGCTTGAGACGACAATTGTTAAAACAATACATAGTAATCCTAGTCATCGTCGTCATGAACGCAGGCGTTAGCGGTGTCAACATTTAGTTTCAGTCTTTGATTCAAAAAGAGGGACGAAAGATACCAAAGGGACAGTCAAACTCATAAATCAAAAACAAACTGACAACGCCATGGCTAAAAATGAAAAAGACAAACAAACAACAGCACACACGACACAACATAGAAAACTAAAGAATAAACAACACGAACACGAACAATATGCTTTACACGTGAATAAGTTTGTAAATTTAATGAACTATACGAACCTTTTACAGAACATTCTTAGCATCATCCCTTTCATGCATTTTTAAGCAAAGATTTCACTTTTAAAGGTGTTTCTAAATATCACATAAATATCTGAATGTATAATAAAGAGTATATTGTTTTATTAATCTATCTCAGAACAGCTATGTTGGGCCTACAAAATCAACATATCTGATATTGTTCTGTATGTCTGTGGTGTACATTTACAGACGTTTACTTAACTACTGGATTCCAATTAGTTTCGTATTAACCTTAAATGACTATTTGGGTTGGTCACCCGATTTTGCAAATAAAACCGAGCTGCCATAAATTAAAAGAAGATGGTTCAGCTAGCTATAAAACCAGGTTTAACCCACCATTTTGTTTCTGCAAATGTATGTACCAAGTCAGGAATATGATTGTTTTCTATTTCTTACGTTTGTTGATAAAATCTAACGCTTGATTTTGTCAGGTTTTATGTACTGCCTCTTTTTAAAATTACCGTGCAGTTCGGTAGTTTTGTTATACTTTTTATATACCATATTAGGACATGTCTGTGTTATATACAATATTTAGATACGTTTTTAATAACTAAAAACCAAATCAAGGTTAGCACCGATAAAGACAATATTGAAAGGCTTTAATGTGTTTCCCTCGGTTTTAGTTTGTAACCCGGATTTGTTTTTCGCTTAATAGATTAAGGTGGTACCTAACATTACAGGGAGATAACTCTGTAAGGTCAGCTAAACGTTTTAATTACGTTGTGTTGTAAAAGGAATATTAAGCTTCTCAATGATCAAAATAGGTGTTTGTCAAACTGCTATATAACCAGTGTAATTTTTCTGACAAAACGGTTGGTTAAAACTTTTTGAAATTTTTATATTTTTGTTAAAGGATAAAAGTAAATACTTTGACAAAATTTTATGAAAATTAAACGGGGCAAATTAAATATAGTGAAAGTGTTGGGTACCACCTTAATGCCTATTGAACAGCGGTATACTACTGTTGCCTTTTTTTCCTACAATGTTAATTTAATAACGTTTAAGGAGGTAGACCTAGGTTAAGGGAAATAACTCTTAAAATCATCAGTATGTTTGTGTCAGCCATTTTCATAAATATGTTCTAAGCTTCTTGGATACATAGATTATTTTCAATCTGTTTCAGGTAAATGCTTAAAATTCATTGAGGAAACGACTTTTACAAACACATAACTGATTTAACGAGTTATCTCCCTGTACCAAGGTCTACCCCCTTCACATAAGTATATTCAAAGAATAAAAAACACGTTAAAACATGGATCGTACCTCAATTCATTTGTCCCAATAATGACTCATGCTCAACCACAGTTTACACGATTCTTTAAAAATAGTACAAGAACAGAAGTATAGGGATATATATATCACGCAATTTTCTAGAACGAGTTTATTCAAATAATACATAACCCTTGCCAATACAAATATCAAATAAATAAATAGATAAATACATCGATCAATTTAATTATCTAGACACGCTTGTTTCAACAAAAGTAAGAAATTTCGCTACCATTTATTATAATAACTTAGTATAGCTAAAAAAATCGAATATTGAGTGTGGGATAAATTATTTTCAAATGAATCTGAATGTATATACAGTTAAATGTCTTCCATGACAATTTAAAAAAAGATAACATTAGCTAAAAGATTTAATGTCTTATTACATGTTTAATCACTTCGAATAATTTCCTTGTTAGGCATGAATATCCGTCAGACAATATTCATTTGCATTCGAGGCATTCGAGTCATGATTAAATGTGTGACAATTAGATTGTTTTATGATTTTATGGTGGCTCTTGTTCCTTAAAGATAATTCTATCAATAGTTCATTGAAGTACCCGTATGATAGAGGAACTTCAATGGGAATTTCTAGTGCCGCCAATATAGTTAATTATAGCGATGGGTGAATCCACCCACCTGTACTTTCGATAAGCTAACGTTTGTTAAGACAAATAATTAAAAATTAAAATTAAAGTAATGTGCACTATGTTATAGAATAAAAGTATTAAAAGAATAAGAACTCCAAAAGAACAAAGAGAGGGAAGAGGTTCTAATTGCAATTATTTGGTAAATATTGTAGAGGAAATATAAAAAAAAAACGAAATCAACACTCTATAATTAGCATGCTTCCGGAGTATTTTCACCAGGAAAGCTCAAAGCGAAATATTTGAAAGTTAAGGATGTAATAGATCTTAAACAGCTATATGAAAAAATAGCCAAATCTATCTAGAGTCAACTTTGAAATCTTAGTTCTTTAATAATTTCTAATGTATGAACGGAGAATAAAAAAAAAGGTTATCAATAATGTCATAAAGACTCCAATTGGTACGATCACAGGAGGAATATAAATTCCAAACTTGAACATTTTTGTAATAATTCATTTGAAATCATTAGTTTTACCTTGCAAAGCATTCAGACTTTTGTTTTTTTATTTTATTGAGAAAAATTCTTTATGATATGCTACTTTGTCTTTAATATTTCCTATACCGGTAACGCACTTAAATTCAGTCAGACCTCATAATGTACATCAGAAGCATCAACATCGAAGTATATCGAATGGTTAATCCGATGTCTTAACTTATCGCAGAGAAAACCAGATAAGTTATTACCTGTTGAAATAAATATACAAAGAGTATAATACTAAATATAAACTTTAATCTTATTTTGGATTGAAAACAAATACACTTACAAGCTAGGTAGAATGGAAAGCTGATGTTATTTAACATATTTACGTATAAATGGATGTATAATGTCTTCACTTTCAAAATGTATGACGCATACTGAATTGTGCAAATTATTCAAATATAAAAAAGAAGATGTGGTATGATTGCCAATGAGACAACTATCCACAAAAGACCAAAATGACACAGACATTAAAAGTATTGTGAAACTCTTACACGGAAGTAGTTTTCCAAAGTTGATTTAGTACTCATAAGATAAACCCCCTTTAAATCTGTGTTTGATTAACCAGATAAAAGGTAGGGCGAACGGTTTACTAACTTAAAGGTATTTGTGTATACTAATCAACATCACTGCACACTTAAAGGTATCCGGGTGCATTGGCCTTGATTCGAAACGGTTATAACACTGATGTCAACTTCTAAATAAGTCCTTTAATTTACACGTATAGTTTATGCATTAATATCTCAATTAAACATTTGCAATAACATATAAATCTATCATGATCATAATATATATATATATATTTATCCTGCAATTGGGTGTCTTAATACTATACAGATAAATCCCTACAGATAGCGCTATGCTGTCAGATATCGCTTTAACGCTCCGCCTAATATAAAAATAAGAAGATGTGGTATGATTGTCAATGAGATAACCCTCCACAAGAGACCAAATGACATAGAAATTAACAACTATAGGTCACCGTACAGCCTTCAACAATGAGAAAACCCATACCGCATAGTCAGCTATAAAAGGCCCCGAAATAACAAATGTAAAACAATTCAAACGAGAAAACTAACAGACTGGTTTATGTACAAAATAATGAACGAAAAACAAATATGATATACAGTAACTAACGACAACCAGTGAATTACAGGCTCCTGATTTGGAACAGGCGCATACAGAATATGGCGGGGTTACACCAGCTTTCAGGTGCGTCAACCCTCCGCTAACCTGGGACAGTGGTGTATCGGTACAACATAAGAACAAACTATAAAAATAAGTTGAAAAGGGCGTAACTCATCAGATCGATCATAAGCAGAAATACATCTAACAAAAACACAGAGTGGACGTGGCAGGGTACTTATTCATCCCACAACAAAAAGACACTCAGAACAGATCTGAGACTCCTCGCAGTTACTGACAGCTACATTAGATCAAGCCAATAACAACTAATAAAAAAATTATGCATCTAAGACTAAAATATCAATCAGTACACATCCAACATCCATTGGATATACTGTAGCCTGGTATCTATGATGCAAATTCTTGAATTGTTCAGCTTTTGCTATACAGGGGCCATAACAGCTTACCATACGACCTTGCTCGTCATGTCATGCTGAACGTCGACCTTAATTGATACCAATCTTGTTGGTTTTTTTTCAAATTGTGCATAGTCGTCTCAATGGCAATCATGGCAATCATACCACATCTACTCAATAGCATTGCTGCTAATTTAATTTAGATTTTTGTTTTGTTTAATATTTCTCCTCTTTCATTTTTGTTTATAAATTTTTGTTTTACCCGCCCAAAGTTTTAGTCATTTTTTAAATAATAAAAAACAACTTTTTGTCTACTAATTTCCATGGCAAAATCTCATCACACTTCGCTTAAACTACAGTTTATTACAGGTAGCTTTGGCTATTCGGTAAAGATCTATTTTAGATTTATGCTCTAAAATGTTTAACATTTTTTCACTTTCAAGACTTCAAGTCTCGAACGTATCGTGTGATTAAAATCGTTTTTGAAATTTTTCCATTACTATTTTATTGCTATACGATTCTGTTGCGCGGTTACAAAATATCGGTAAAGAATTTCGAAACACATTAAAACACTATTCCTCTTGGTGATATTTCAAAATTACACAAAATAGAAAGGATAGGTTTATTTATTATTTAAATCGACGGCATAAAAAATTAATCAATAGCACATAAAGGACGTGAAATGAAATCATATGTATTGATAATATGTTTAGGGCTTTACCAAATAATTGTATGCTCATTGCTACACGAAGAATACAGCAAACGAATTACCACTTCCAGGTTTAGTACAGAACATGCCGATCAGTTAAGTTTTATTCGTGACATAGAGTATACAGGGCGTATTATTGTGAACACCACAAGAAGAGAGGGTTTTGTTGAACGGTTCTGTTTGAATCATACAGGATATATTTTTCGTCGACGGGTACGTTTAGATGATTGAAATGAGAGCATTATTTAAGTTTTATTATCCGTTTAATTTTGTTCCCCACTTTTTCGTTTTTTTTTCTTTTCTTTTCCTTAACTTGTCAACTTATGTTCCCTTATTTAATGGACCTTGATATTATCCATAAATCTTAAAATTAATGGTTGTTGATACGGGGCACTCTTTAAAATAAAAACAATAATTACACTATTGTATAAGAACAGCAACAAATAAACTAAGTTAAAATAGTAAGATAAACAAAATAATAATAAACACCCAAAACATGCCACAGGGTTCATACCTCACACACACTTTGCTTTTGTTGTATTTCAGTGTTTCTTATCCGTTGTTTTCCTCTTAAAGTTGATGTGTTTCCCTCGGACTTAGTTTGTTACACGGTTTTGTTTTTGCTGTATCGAATTATGACCAGCGGTATACTACTGTTGCTTGTATTCATGTGGTTCAATTCAAAAGTTTAACACTTTTCGAGTATTTGCCATTCATTCATGTCATATTCATTCATCATTATTATTTAGAAGTTATCCTTGTTTTATTTTTTGTCTATGATTGCAATTCAATAAATAAGGGACTGTATACATTTTTTGAAACGATCTTCATTTATTCAAAAAACGGGAATAATCTGAAGCTTTAATATTTTTAGGTTTTTTACTTTGAGAAGAACGTTATCAAATACCTTCCTCCCTTTTTAAAAGGTTTAATGGTTGCTTCCCAGTTTGTTTTCCAAAATTGTTTTGAATGGTGTATATATTATGTATTCCATGTGAATGATTAATATCCAGACTTTCTCGTGACTAGATGCGATTTTATTTTCACAGGGATAGGAAGTTTTCTTTGTAGTTAAACTCTTATTTCAAAGGTCGGTGTCTTTCATATTAAATTTTTTGAACAATCATTTAAATTTTCCTTGGAAATCGGTATTTTTATTATTTTACTTATTAAAAGATATATAATTACACAAAATTATGAAGTGAAATTGGATTAAAACTTTAAATAAAATAATAAAGTCTTTCTATTTATTAGTACATGTACTACAGTTTAATGTGAATATTAAGCTAGATTATAAAAAAAAACAATAAAAATTATTTTACCTCATACTGGGTGCTTGACGTTTATATAAATACCCGAATATATGACATGACGCGAAATGTTGGTTTTATTGTTTTTTCGTAGTTGTATTTTGGTATTCTAAAGTATCGTTGTAATTAAAGGCTGTGTACATAGATAGCTTTACGTTTTAATTTCTGGTTTTTGTCGAGCCTGCAACTTTTTTTGCAGAAAGCTCGACATAGGGTTAGTGATCAGGCGACGACGGCAACTGCGGCGGCGTTAGCTAACTTCTTAAAAGCTTTATATTTTAGAAGGTGGAAGACCAGGATGCTTCATACTTTGTTAATAGATGCCTTTTGTTACGAAGTTTCCGTCTGTCACATGTCCATTGTCCTTGACCTCATTTTCATGGTTCAGTGACTACTTGAAAAAAAATGTTCAGATTTTTTGTATTGTTAATTTCTCTCTTATTATGAGTAATATGATAACTATATTTGGTGTGAGCGTATCTTGCAAAGTCCTCATGCCCGTCGGACAGTTCTCACTTGACTTCGACCCCATTTCATGGATAAATGAACAAGGTTAAGTTTTGGTGTCATCTGACCGTGACCTCATTTTCATAGTTCAGTGGTTATAGTTATGTTTTTGTGTTTTTGTCTGTTTTTCTTATACTGCATGCAATAGGTCTACTATATTTAGTGTATGGAATGATTTTAAGGTGTACATGTCTAGCTGGCATGTGTCATCTGACCTTGACCTCTTTTTCATTGTTCATTGGTCAAAGTTAAGTTTTTGAGTTTTGGTCTTTTTTTTCTAATACTATATGCAATAGGTCAACTATATTTTGTGTATGGAAACATTTTATGATGTACATGTCAGTCTCGCAGGTTTTATTTGACCTTGATCTCCTGTTCACGGTTCATTGCTCAGTGTTAAGTTTTTTTGTTTTGGTCTGTTTTTCTTAAACTATAAGCAATAGATCCACTACATTGTTGTATGGAAGGATTGTAAGCTGTACATGTCTGCCTGGCATGGTTCATCTGACCTTGACTTCATTTTCATGGTTCATTGGTCAATGTTTAGTTTTCCTCGGTTAAGTTTAAGTCTGTTTCTTAGAACCTATAAGCAATATGTCAACTATATTTAGTGTATTGAATGATTGTAAGGTGTACATGTATTTCTTGTTTGGTTTATATGACATTGACCTCATTTTTCTTGGATCATGTTAAGTTGATGTGAGGGTTGTAGTAAAGCTTTATATTTAAGACTATCAACATAATGTCAATGAATAGTAAAGAAGTCGAGACATTTCAGCGTGTGCACTCCTGTTGGTTATACATCTCATTTTAACATATTTTTTTTTTTGATAAATCCTCAGTATTTTGTGGATTGTGAAATCTGTCAGATGTTTGTACTTGTTTAATCACTAGACATAACATTGGTAAAATAAAAGCATACATATTATGGGCATGTTAAGCTGTGAACTGTGAGTGTATATAAAATTCTAAAACAAAAAGACTCTGTACTAGATTAAATTTATGGAAATGTTTACTTCCTCATTCAACTTTAATGGTGTGGTTTGTCCATTTACTGACGGAGGAGATACTAAGGAGTGTAAAATTTACACAAAAGTATTAGTTTATTCTTTTTAAAAGATATTATTTACGTCTTAAATCAAGAACGGCATGAGGCTAGTCGTGTTTCTTCATACTTTTTTTCATATTAGTATTAGATGTTGATGTCAAATAATGTAATACAAATAAATCTTAAAGTCTAAGCTTAGAGATAGTAAGAGACGTTGTTCTTATTCTAAAGTTAAAGACCGTCTACCTTTTATACATATTGTTTCATTGCCATTTGCTGCTGAATTGCTTCTAACGCGTTTATGCTGTAACTCATATTGATCATTTTCGTGTTGTTCACAAAATTAGTATAATTCAGTTTCCCATTGACTTAATTTCAATTGAAGAGCAGTTTCAACATTTTTTATATTTTTTCTAAATCTGCTTGAAACGATAGATTTCAAGCAATGAGCTGTATTGTTGTATCTCTCTATAGTTTCAGATTGGTGACCTCTTTTACTATATATTTGATATTGATAAATTATCTAGAAAAGCAAACAAGCACATAGAAGACACAGATATACGAAATATACGACTTGATACTGAGGTGAGATATATATTCATTTATTTCTTAATGTATTAATTAATTAATTATATTTCTATCGAATAATACAAAAGTACTCCCAAAAGTTATTATTTTTAGTCGTTTGTTATTGTTTCCGTCATATTTTAGATACCTCGCTAGTAGTTATATTTGTGCCGTGAAGTGTTTTTTTCAACCTAAGAATTTGACAGTTCTTTGATAATCTTTGTTCCATTGATGCACAACCGGTAAATATAACGTAGAGTGATCGTTTGCTTAATATCCAGTTGCAAATATTTCATTCATATTTATGACGATAAAAAAACTAATAATAAATTGAAAGGAGTGTTCTGAGACGTGGATCGACCTGAGTTCAGAACATGAATATCGACTACCACTACCAAATGGGGTTATTTTGTATAGTGGCAGATATTTTGTCTTGCAACAGGCCACACACGAACCTCTCCAAATGGTGTTACAATGTTTCATTGATGTGCAGAGGAAACTTTGCCTACAAGAAGCATTGGAATTATCACATTCTGACCGGATGTGGCTGTATATTTATGCATCCCTCACAGCTATATGGACGCTTTAGGATAACCTGGGATGACCAAATTTCTATACCCCAGTCAACCCTTTGTGATTAATGAAATTAAAAGCTTTATATACAAAACTATCATCAACATTGTTGTTTTACAAATGTTAGTTTTAAGTGAACGTGGTGTATGGTGTGTTGTTCCCTTTTTTATACGCTTAAGATAATTTCAAAAGTTCAAACCCGTGCATGTGTTATAGCACGATACCTCAACTCGTATTCAAAACAATAAGCCAAGTACGTATATCAAAGTCAAAGTCAACGAATGAAAGACTTTCAACAATTTTGTTATACAAATGTAACACATGACGGGTGCCACATGACTTTGTGTAGCAGATTTTATTTACCCTTCTGGTTCCGGTTTTTGGTTGGGTTAGTGTTGCCCATTCGCTTTGTATATTGTATACTTGTTTATTGATCGTTTTTCGTTTTTTGCAAAGTCATTATCAGTTTGTTTTGGACTTATGTATATATATATATATATATATATTATATCTTTCGCCTTACTTTAACATTAATTTTCCTGCGAGATGTCAACTGCTATAAGCGTACAACAAAGTAGACAAGAGCTTGATAAGCGTTGTGATAAGTTTTTTTGTAAGTATCAATTAAGTTATGCAAATGTACCAAAAAGGAGTTGTGGTATGATTGCCAATGAGACAATTATCCAACAAATATCATTTAAAGTTGATGTAAGCAACAATAGCCTTCATTGTGCTTGTTTTTAAGAACCCGAAGTTAACACCTGAGCTATGTTTTTGCGGCAGACCCCGAAAAATTTATTAACAAGTGATATCGAATGCTTCATGTTATTTCTGAGGAAGAAAACGAATCAACAATACTCCTAGCTGCATTGATACAACATATATAGTATATATGTGAATGTTTTTAAGTTGTTTGTGTTTCATTTTGATTGTACCCCATTGTAGGTAGAGTTTATTCAGCAGGAAGTTCGTCAACCGAGAGTGCTGAAGACTGCCGATCCAGAATGGTATAAGCTATGGCACTTGGTAAGTCATCTAACTATCTTTACTCAAGACAAGCTAAACAATAAGAACATTTTGTATCCTGTTGACGTACATGTTACTGCAACTAAGCCAGCAGTTAGGGGAATTAAATATAAAGCACTTGATATTTTACAGAATAATGACATCTCACCTTCCATGCAGATCAATGAAGCTTGGAATATTGGGTATACCGGACGTGGTATTAAGATTGCTATCCTTGACGATGGTTTACAGACTGATCATGCAGATCTTGTTTCAAATGTGGTATGTTAATTATTTGTATTCTATATGTACTCTTCTGTTATACCGATTGATTATTGTTGTTAATAAGCACATTCACTGCAATGCTTTATATGATATCGTGTCAATCAACAAATTTGGCGATCGATTTATTTACACGAATTTAGCAAGGAACAAAATGACGGGAATATCAATTGGCTCGAATATCCATAAACTTATATAAATATATAAAAAAAATAACAAAAGTTTAACTGACATAAAAACGACCTTTATACATCTTACTATTGTTATATTTCAGGATCTAGTGAACGATTATGATTACGTAGATGACGATAACAATCCTATGCCTCCCTATGGAAGCAGGTGAATATCAATGATTATGAATTTGAGATTGGGAATGGGAAATGTGTCAAAGAGACAACAACCCGACCAAAGTGCAGTAAATAGACCAAGGCCACTAATGGGTCTTCAACACATACAAGATCAACAAAGGCCAGAGGCTCCTGACTTGGGACAGGCGCAAAAATGCGGCGGGTTAAACATATTTTGTGAGATCTCAACCCTCCCCCTATTCCTCTAGCCAATGGAGAATAAACAAACACACAGCAATACGCACAGTAAAAATCAGTTTAAAAGAAGTCCGAGTCCGATGTCAGATTTAGAACAAAACTAGATGAGTCAAAGCGACACAAATGGCCCCGTCCCAAAAAGTTGAAAAATCTGCAATTTCAATAACACATGTGGACACAAACATGATGGTAGTCTCACATTGATATGTTCATAATTATAAATTAAATGTTAACAAAACTCAGCTCAAATTGAAATGTGGAGGCCTATAGAAAAAAAGTCTGTATAACTGTTAACAAAACTCAGCTCAAAATGTGGAGGCCTATAGAAAAAAGTCTGTATAACTGTGATTTTCAACCATTTTCAATGTTGTAAACCCTTAATTTTGGCAAAAATTAATGGGGAGGAACAAAACTAAAACTTGATTTGTAACTCATCATGGTTAACTCACAAACCAAAAATCAGCCCAATATGTGAAGGCGTTTAGAAAAAAAACTCCGTATACCTGTGATTTTCAACAATTTATCAAAGTCCAAAGCCCATAATTTCAGCAAAAATTAGCGGAGCGGAACGAAACTTAAACTTGATCTGTAACTCATAATGGTGAACTCACAAACCAAAAATCAGCCCAATATCTGAAGGCGTTTAGAAAAAAACTCCGTGTAATGGTTTGTTGCGGAATAACGGAATTTCGGAATTTCGGACAAGGGTAAACTATATGGCACAGACAATTTCGTTGCGGGGCCATAAAAAACTATATGCATAGTTTTGCTTGTTCACACCAGACTGATGGCGAAGATCTTTTCAAATACCACAACAAGAAATTATTTGTTTTCTAGTAATAGTTGAAACATAAATGTTGCAATTACTGTTTTTTTTTACTAGTTAATCTTTACATCTTTTATGAACTTTTTGGATATAACATGTATTAATGATTTATTGATATATTTTCAGTCATGGAACAGAAGTTGCAGGACTCATAGCAGCAGAAAAAGATAATAACGAGTGTATTGTTGGTGTTGCACATCAGTCAACTATAGTTGGTAAGTTTGGTATCCCCTCATACATGTATCTTATTTCAAATAATACATTGCACGGAGTTCCAGTATTTCTGAACTGCTTAACATGCAAAACAAAGTTTCCGGTGATAGCTTCCTGATAAGAGATTCAATATATTGATTTTGTTTATTTTGTTTAAACGTGGTGACATTTGAACATTATAAGTTAACAAACGTTCATCGTTTTCATAGGTAGAATGCGTGATGTGAAAGTTCTACAATGAAAACGATACAAGCTGTACACATGTAATTTGACAGACCAGATGCGCGTTTCCTGTACAAAAGACTCATCAGTGGATCTAAAATATAAAAAGTTGACAAGACAAACAAAAAAGGAAGTTGAAGGCAAATAAAACTAAAAAGCGGTGCCAAATATAACAAAATTAATTTATACCTTGGGATAAAATTGATTAGTGTTTCGAATAAATCAACATTTTTTTTTACAGTAACTGGACAATAATGACCGACTTAGTGGTTACAATACAACTGTCTGTGTTTAACACATTTTGGCAAAATGTCTAAAATTATCATAGGTCAAATTATATACTGTGACATTGGAAAACGTAAATGTGTTACTCCCCTTAATATATAATAGTTAGGTTCTGGGTTTGGGATTGGTTGTGCTGAAGAAAGCCATATACTATGAATCATTAATATGTATGACAAGCGTGATGAAAACTTTTCAATACTAAGAGTTAATTGATGTTTACTTGGTATTTCAGGTGTACGTTTACTTGGCAATCGTGGATTAACAGATTCAGAAGAAGCACAAGCTCTCAATCATCATATAAATGAAATAGACATATATTCTAATAGCTGGGGCCCTCCAGATGGGTACGGTTTTTTTGGTCCTGGAACTTTAACAAAAGAAGCTCTGAAAGCAGGAGTTCAAAATGTAAGTTTATGCTATGACTTCGTTTACACTATTTGGCGTAGCTCTAACTTTGAGTGAATGTATATATATACAAACAATATATTAATCATGCTTGTGTTGTCTTACATAATATATATTACCAATATACATGTGCGAGAACATAAGTATGCTAATTTATGCATTTCCATATAAGGTAGTGGTCCCGACCTGTTGAAGCGCATTCTAATTCGAATTAGAATTGACGTTAGGACGTTAAACGTATTGAATGCGATTTAAACTAGTTCGAATTCGAATTACGTGTGAACTCAGCATAAATGTGTTGTTTTGTCAATTGTATGATATTCTGTTTTTGTATGAAATTATTTTATAAGGATAAGTTTGCTTTTAGTTATATTGCAGTCTTAAATTTTTTTACAAAAAATGTCAATCTCAAAAATTACTGTAAACCAACTAATTTTCGCGAACGATTTTTTTCGCGACTTTCACATTTAGAAAAAAATGCAAATATGAATTGTCGCGAAAAGGTAACACTTGGATCTTTCCCCATTTAACTGCATCAAGTTCATTTGAAAATCGCGAAATGATATATATCCGCGACAAGGGCTATAAAGGGCTAAATTAACGCGAAATTAAAGTATCCACGAAAATAAGTTTTTTTACAGTATTATATCTCATTCGATAAATATTTGTCATATTTCATTTGAAAAAATTGTTTGAAATGTTTATGAAAATATCAACTCAAATGTCAATGACCTAACATACTCTAAAAAGTGACATCTTGCACGAAAGATATCGCGGTAGAAATGAATATCAATATTTTCATTAGAACTGTACCTACCCATATTTTACGATGGTCATATATTATTCACAAATGTATTAACTCAAACTCTTAGTCAAATAGGATTCATGTAATTCAATTAATTTCTTGAGCAGGGTCGGAATGGTAATGGCGTCATATTCATATTTGCATCAGGAAATGGTATGACACATGACAATTGTAATGGTGATGGATACGTCAACAGTATTTATACTGTGGCTATAACTAGCGTACAACAAGGACAAAATGCGTGGTACTCTGAAGTATGTGCTCCAGCTTTGGCTGCAACATATGGTGGAAGCGAGGAAGATAGATATCTGGTTAGTATCAATGAATTACGCCATATAATTTCTAATTCCGATCACATATAAGAACATAAATATATATATATCTATAATACTAAAATTACGAGGTCCAATTTGTCAGCCGTCATCACGTAAAAACGACGAATCACAGAATTCAACTTTATATATAACTAATATAGTACAAAGGTGTAGATTCAAAATTACACCACTCCAGGCCCTTTTGTTTTCCACGTAATTAATATTGCCAATAATTAAGAAGTTCCGGGTCGAGTCCGCTACCGATACCAATAGTATATTCACCTGTTACCTATTAGGGAAAACGGTAGTATTAAATTTTCCCAGCATGTTAGGTTGGCCTTTTGTGTACCCAAGGCAGGTGAAGGAAGTCAAATTATGAACGCTGTGATTGGATGTAAGGGTACAATACATTTTTTATTTATCTATGAATAACTGCAGTGTGTATATTTACAATATAAATTTTGAAACCTATTGAAATATTTTCTAGAGAATTATTCGAAAAGACTTGCAAAATTTCATAAATTTGGTGCAAAATGACGGTGGGCATGGATAACATAAACAAGCTCCGTTGGAAGTTGGTCATGATACTATTTGGCTTTAATTTTTAAAACAGAATAATAAAGTACTAACACAACATATAACTGTTTTATCCAGGTTTTTATCTTAAAAAGTGGTAAATTTAGAAAATGTTAATATTGTCTCCTATGGCAGAATAAATAGTACCGTTTTCCCTATTACCTTATCTGTACGTTCCGCATCTGACAGGCGCACCACCAAACGTTGTATTCAGGATTAATTATGCTATATACACGGGTCGTAACCACAGGGTTGACACTACTAAATTGTCAAATTGTTACCTATTGTAGTATTTTAATCAGTAAGACTTTCTAAGATAACAATACGAATACTAAAAATCTGGACTAAAAATAAGGCGTATACTGAGGTACAGTTTTCAATTTGTTAGTGGGCATGACGTAAAACAGCGAAGCAAAGAATTCAACTTTATTTATAACTTATATAGGACAATGCTGTTGATTAAAAAATACTCCATTCCAAGACCTTTTGTTTTCCAAATAATAAATATTATTGTTTCAGTTCTACGGGTTCAAACAGAAAGACTTGAAAGCAGAGAAAAACTGTGTATCTTATAATCGGCATGACTTTATCAGATAATAATACTAATACTAAAATAAGGCTTGCGCATAGTTATATACTTTAATTCAGTCACGGACCCGTGATATCACGGGTGTGTTCTAGTAGTTTAAAAAACTTGTCCAGTACATTTTTTTAGGTCATAGTTAAGAAATCAGATTTTGTTGTGAATTACTCTTTATATTCCAATAGAGTGACACAATTTAAATACTATATATTAACATGTCCAGTACATTTTTTTCGGTCATAGTTAAGAAATCAGATTTTGTTGTGAATTACTCTTTATATTCCAATAGAGTGACACAATTTAAATACTATATATTAACATGTCCAGTACATTTTGTCGGTCATAGTTACAAAATCAGATTTTGTTGTGAATTACTCTTTATATTCCAATAGAGTGACACAATTTAAATACTATATATTAACATGTCCAGTACATTTTTTTCGGTCATAATTAAGAAATCAGATTTTGTTGTGAATTACTCTTTATATTCCAATAGAGTGACACAATTTAAATACTATATATTAACATGTCCAGTACATTTTTTTTGGTCATAATTAAGAAATCAGATTTTGGTTGTGAATTACTCTTTATATTCCAATAGAGTGACACAATTTAAATACTATATAAAATTATTAACATGTCCAGTACATTTTTTTAGGTCATAGTTAAAAAATCAGATTTTGTTGTGAATTACTCTTTATATTCCAATAGAGTGACACAATTTAAATACTATATACATAAAACATAGTTGAGAGGGTGATAGAGTAGATTGTTACCCCGAGAAAACATTCTCAAACGAGGCGGAGCCAAGGTTGACTGTCTCTTCGATGGGTAAAATACAGTGTTACACATTTCACAGTAAAAACATCGAGCATTTTATAAACAATGATAAATACACTATCTTTGTCTTTTATTTGCTTTTTCTTCATATGTTTTTTTTAGACTACCACTACAACTACCGATGAATGTAAAACAAATGGTACTCAAGGTACATCGTTTTCAGCACCAATAGCATCTGGAATAATTGCTCTTGCTCTTCAAGCAAAGTAAGTGTACATGATATCTGCATAACAAGGTCAAAGAGAATAGTTAATTATATTTATGAAAATAAGAAGATGTGGTATAACTGTCAATGAGACAACTCCCAATAAGAGACCAAATGACATAGAAATTAACAACTATATGTTACCGTACGGCCTTCAACAATGCGTAAAACCCATACCACATTGTCAGCTATAAAAGGCCTCGAAATGAAAAATGTAAAACAATTCAAACGAGAAAACTAACGGCCTAATGTATGTACAAAATAATGAACGAAAAACAAATATGATATACAGCAACAAACGATAACCACTGAATTACAGGCTCCTGACTTGGGACAGGCACATACAAGATATGGCGGGATTAAACTTGTCTACTTTTATTCAAAATACAAATCGAGTGAATATTCGTTGATTATATTGATGTCACTATAAATAACGAGTTTAATGTAATAATTGGTATTAATGTAAAAAGAAAAAATACATATCCAATGTGACAATCAAAAAGTCTTCTGTTCAATAAAATTAGCAAACACCTGCCTCAAAATAAAAACAAAGAAAACATAACAAAGAAAACCAGAGATTAAGCAACACAACCAAACATTTCGGGACGAACTCTTGTTTATCTGAATGGTGTTGCACTGCTTGTGCAAGTGGAAATCCGGTAATAAGTCGTTTCAGCGCGTTTACAAATTTGATGCCCTCACCATTCTAAGAGTAACTTTCTGGCATGTTAATTGTACCTAAGCATAGCATTTCTTTCGGAATTTTGAAAACTCATTGCTCTTCAACTACGTACTGTATTTGGCCTTTTTCACCTTTTTGATTCGGGCGTTACTGATGCCTCTTTTGTAGACGAAAGAGGGACGAAAGATACCAAAGGGACAGTCAAACTCATAAATCTAAAACAAACTGACAACGCCATGGCTAAAAATAAAAAAGACAAACAGAAAAACAATAGTACACACGACACAACATAGAAAACTAAAGAATAAACAACACGAACCCCACCAAAAACTAGGGGTGATCTCAGGTGCTCCGGAAGGGTAAGCAGATCCTGCTCCACATGTGGCACCCGTCGTGTTGCTTAAGTGATTACAAATCCGGTAAATAGTCTAATTCGGTAGGTCATATTCATGAAAAGGAAGGGGATTGTAGTTACGACGTAAGGAACATATCCGATATCATTTGTGAAACGGTTATTCCATAACGGTCAACCAACTCGTGATGGCGTCCGTAAAATTTACGAAGGGATGATTTCAACTTCACCATTTGGAACTCTTGGTTTAATAGCTTCCTTGTGAGCAGCAAACCTCTGTCAAGAAAATCATGATAGAAAATGCAAGCACGGGAATATCGTATCAATTGGGAGATATATACCCCGTATGCGGGTGCTGCTGGAATGTTGCTACTTAGAAATGGAAAGTTCACAATTGGAAAGCTGAAATCATCTCTTTTGTCGTAAAGTTTTGTTTTCAACCGACCCTCATTGTCAATTTCTAGATGTAAGTCAAGATATGAAGCCGACTTAACTGTATCTGTAGTATCCTTTATCTCTAGTTCGATTGGATAGATGCGTTCCACATAGTCACCAAATTTTGAATTGTTTAGTGAAAGAACATCATCTATATAGCGGAAAGTAGAGTTAAAGGATATTGCTAACTTCTTATCTTTCTTCCTAAGAAGTTCCTGCATGAAGTCAGCCTCATAATAATAAAGAAACAAGTCGGCGAGTAGAGGGGCACAGTTTGTTCCCATTGGAATGCCGACAGTCTGTTGAAAAACACGTCCTCCGAACGTAACAAATATGTTGTCAATCAAGAAATCAAGCATCTTGATAATATCAGTTTCAGAGAATTTTTTGTTTGAATCAGAGTGATTCTTTACAAAGTAGGATTTATCCCTCCCTAAGACAAGATACTTGTATCTACGTTGGCCATTCTTTTTTATGAAGCAAAGTAATATCAACTCTTTCAATTTGTCTTTTAGTTTGGAATGTGGAATACTTGTGTACAGGGTAGAAAATTCAAATGTTTTAATACTGTTACAAGATGAAAGAGAGTTAGATTGTATGTACTCTAAAAGATCTTTTGAATTTTCAAGTATCCACATCTGATTCACGCCACCTCTAGAATAGGCAGTTTCACAATAACTTTGAAGCCCGTCTTTGATTGCTGATAAAATAGATGTTAATAATTTAGAAAGAGGTTTCGTGGAGCACTTGGAAGACCCAGCAATATACCGTTGTTTGTAAGGACACTTATGTAGTTTAGTCTGGCGTTCAAAATTTTAAAACTGGTAACAATGATGAGTTTATCCTCTTTATGTGATGTGACTGGTTCTAATCATAATGAAAATACCATGGTGTTAAATCACGTCAAATTTTCTACTATATGAATGATTCGAGGATAATAATCATAATACAATCTAGAACTTTTACTGCGAAGGACATAGTGAGATTGGTTGTTATCATGTGAAAATCACATTTCTGGTTTTCCATATTGATTCGACATTTTTTATCGATTGATGGAACCTCGTATCATTTGATTTCTTTTATCGCATACTATCATCCTAATTGGTACGCCTTTAGGTCCGTTTGGCCGAAAGTTTTCATATTTGAACCAATTATATGTCATTATTTTTAGATGTCCATTTTGTTCCGCTATTCTAATTGGACAATTGTTGCGGCACTTTGACCGTGTATGGCCATTTTAAGGATACTGATACCTTTTGTATACTACTCCGCATAGGTCATTTCCCAAAAAGTTTTCAAACAATGTTTATTGTTTGTGTTAGTCTTCTAATTACTACACTTTACCACAATTAACATTTAAAACGTTTTACATGAGTTATGGACATTGCTTTATTTTCACCCATTTGTAGCAAAACGTCACCTTGTGAACACTACTTATCTTTGTACTGGGTTTTCTTCATGATTTCTCACTGTTATGTAATTTTAGTTACATTTTTGCCGGAATTATAGGACTTTCACATTTATTATTTTTTTTTGGTTCACTGTGACACAATCAGTTTTCTGAAACTTTTTGTACTGAATTATCTCTTAAATGAATATCTGAAATAATGCCAACATTTGCAACAATCGACGGATTCCCAGCCTAATTTGGAGACTTTTACGATGCGTATACATGTATATCCTGACGGCACATTGAACTACACAGTAGCATCCTCGTTAAACATGATCATGATAATGAAGCACTATTATTATCATTATAAAGTATCTTTCACAGCGCATCATATATATGTAAATTACCCTAAGCGCTTTAATTTCCAACATAATATCAATTCACATATACAAGTATTTAAAATAGAATAGGAAAGCCCATGATAAAAAATTAAGCAAATGAGAAATGATCACTCATTACTTTTAAAAAGATTAAAAAAGATATGTCAAAATTTATAAAAAAAATATGATTTTAAATTTCTTGCATATAAATTATAAATCTATAGTATTAAATCAAATAATAAAATAATTTCCAAAAAATGAGCATGGAAAAAAATAAAAAGCCAATAAAACCGTACAATTAAATTATATATGGAAAATTCAAATATTACAATGAGGTAGAAATATTTTAAAGACTATGAAAAAGCATGTCTGAATAAAAAAAAATTCTTGTTTTTTTCTTAAAAACGTTCACAGAATGTATGTTTTGTAGTTCATTTGGGAAATCCTTCCACAGAACGGCGCCTGCTTTGTCGAATTTTCTTTCCCTTTAGTTTTAGTTCTTACATTTGGCGTTGTTAAAATCATGGCATTTTTGGGGGATTTCAGTGCGCTTATCGGTTTGTAAATAGTAACGAGTTCTTGTAGGTAGACCGATGTGTCCTCATGTAAAGCCTTGAACACATACACACGAAGTTTATTTTGGCATCAATAAGTTGCATGCAGCCGATGAAGACACTGCGATTGTATGTACAAATGATAGTTACATCATTAAATGATATTGACGTTTTTTTACAGTCCTTATCTAACGTGGAGAGACGTTCAACATTTGATAGTGTTAACATCATCTAGGAAAGGATTTAATGACACATATTCTGACTGGTCAGTAAATGGAGCAAACAAGGAATGTAAGTTGCCGTACATAATTTCCTTTCTATCTTAATAATTTGTTTTACATTATTAAGTATATTTATCGTTAATATAATCCTTTCCTTCTCGGTAAAAGCTCTACTCTATTTATAAGACTCAAACACTGAGTGGACGGGCATATATTATGACATGTTCGTGAATCCTTCATTTTATCTGTCCTTCTGAAATTAGTTGTTTAAAGCCTGTCAATTTTATCTAATTGTTTTAAAATGTTTCCTTACAAGGAAGGGATAAATCGGACTTAAAAAAACATCTCAGATTCAAACAGAAATATCTATGAAACTAGCATTATCAAGATGCTTAATTTTTTGATTGACAACATATAAGTTATATTTGTGCTCTTCTTATTGCCTACTTGTTTCTTATTCATATTAGGCAAACCTCATACAAAAGCTTTTTTTCGGATGAGTGAAAAGAAGCAAGCATTATCATTTAACTTCAAAAACATGGTGTTCTCTCACTAAATAATTCAAATTTGGTGAATGTGTTGAACGCCCTTGAAATAAACGATACAACAGGACAATTTCACCACAGGCGCAATCACGATAGCGCAAGTTGATCGTTATGGAATATCTGTTTTACAGATGGCAACGGATATTTTTCAATTGTCGTTACCAAAATCCTCCTGTCCACGAATGTGAGCTTTTAAATTAGACTTATCACAGGATTCGTACTAACGTGAGCTACACGATGGTGCTATATGTGTAACCGAACATAGCACAACATGAAAAACTAAAGACTAAGCAACACGAACCCCACAAAAAATCGATGTGATCCCAGGTACACTGGAGGGGAATCAGATCCTACTCCACTAGTGGCACCCATCATGTTGGTCATGTAATGACTATACCGGTAATAAGTCTTATTCGGTAGATCACATTCGAATAAGAGAGGACCTGGTTGTGGCTACAACAATTGGAACAAATCTGTCGTCATCTGTGAAACAGATATTCTATGACAATATAGTGTTGAGTGTGATGTTTTAAAATGGTGCTGGGTAGAATCACACATTCATAATAAGTTTCAATTTTCTTATTTCTATTTCTAAACCACAAGAGAGGGTTATTTAAATATCTAGAGAAAGAATTAATCAACAATCAAAAATAAACGCATTTAATGTTATCCGTAAAAATAAGAAGATGTTGTATTATTGCCAATGAGACAACTCTCCATAAGAGCCAAATTGACACAGACATTAAGAACTATATAGGTCACCGAACGGCCCTCTGCAATGAAAAAATCCCATACCGCACAGTCAGCTATAAAAGGCCCTTATATTAATATCAAGAAAACTACTATTTTTTTTTTTATTTGTTCATTTATGCCCTCTTTCAGTTAAGTCTCAGTTTTTTTCGTTTTAAACAATCCAAATATTGTAAATATACGCTTGAAATTTATTATTACCAAAATCTTTCATATATTTTGCAGTTAGCCAAGTCCTTGGGTATGGTCTAATGGATGCCGAAGCCATGGTCAGTAAAGCTAAAACATGGGCCCCTGTTCCAGTACAACACACGTTTACAACTCGAACTAGGTTTCCTTTTATGTATGTATTTCCTAGCAATATGATATTCACAACTAAACAAATTCAAGAGATTGCTTTTTTATACTCAATCGTATTTGCCCTAATTGTGACATCATACACCCATCTCCTATGTTTATTTCTTAGCAGTTTAAAACATCTAATATTGTCTGCACTTGTTTTTTTTAATAGCTTCAAAGTGTTCCGTTTCTTCTGCTGTTGGAATCCATCATCAGCTATAATTTTAAACACTAAACAAACCCGTGAAATCGCGGGCGTTTAGCGTGATTGAAAGTATGTAAATTGTTGTAGGATGAATTTTTGTAAAGATTTTATGACTGGAGAATTTCAGGAAAGGAATCAAAAGTCATACATGTAGGTACTTGGGAACAGGACAATTTGTTTAGCCCTCCACCTTTTTTTCAAAATCCGTTATTTTTTTGATTTTTATTAATTTCGATAATTTTTGCGTTTTTCTGTATACTATGAACAGACATGTACTATATTCTCTATAAAATATATGACCGCCGTTCATTAGTATATTTGGAATTGATAGTAAATAGCAAAAACAATGTACACTTTATTTATAGTATATGTATGTTCATAGTATACAGAAAAAGTGAAAAGAACCTATGCAAATTATGTGTAATTTTAAACAATCCTGAACAGAAGACTTATCTATGACTTAAAAGTCCGTCCAATGACGGAAACAATATCCGGACGCCTTTATTTTCGTTTTCTTTCCAAAATAACCAAAACGGAATAATTATAAGCGAGGATGACAAATGCGACTATGCATGGTATCTATGATGAGTTTACCTTTAGGGCACAAGGGAATGATGATTAATTTATTGTGGAAGGAAGAAAAAGCGACACACAAAATGAGGTCTTCTCATTTAATAGTATAGATATCTGTGTAATATCTAAGATTTGTTCATACAATGTGTATATGTACTCAACACTTAACATGTACAAATACTAGATAGTTGTAGAAGTTCAACCTCTCTTGCTTTCGTAAAATAAGCAATTACTGATAATCTGAAATACTAAATAAAATTAGTTTTTTATATGATATCAGAACCATTCCTGTGGCAATTTTAGCTATTTTAGCAGTTATACCTAATATATCAATATTTACTCATCCACAATAGAGGAAAATAAGACAATTTACATTGTACATTTGTCTGCTTCAAACAATATAACTAGATGATCAAGGCGTGAAAGTTTATAAACGTATCTGTGTCGTACAAAGGTGCATGTCCGGAAGCTATAATAGGTATATCTATGGCTCTGCTGGTGGAGTTTCCTCCCCCGAGAGTATCACCAGCCCAGTAGTCGTTTCTTTTGTGTTGACATGCATTTTTTTTATATGGTCATAATTTTAACTGTAATTAAAACTTAAAATTTTTGAAATACTAAGGATGTTCAACACCAGAAATAGAATACCTTAGCAGAATTTGGCAAAACGCTTCAGAATTTTGGTCCTGAACGCTCTTCGTATTTTCTTTGGTCTTTTGATTTTTTTTATTTGAGCGTCACTGATGAGTCTTTTATAGACGAAACGCGCAATCGTAAAACACTTTAATATAAAAACAAATGATGTGGTATGATTGCAAATGAGACCAAATGACAAAGACATTAACAACTGTAGGTTACCGTACGGTCTTCAACATTTAGAAAAACACATACCGAAAGCTATAAATGGCCCCGAAATGACAAATGTAAAACAATTTTAACGAGAAAACTTACGGCCTGATTTATGAACAAAATAATGGACGAAAGACAAATATAATATATAGCAACAAACGACAATTACTGAATTACAGGCTCCTGACTTGGGACAGGCACATACAGAATGTGGCGGGTTAAACTAGCTTCAAGGCGCCAACTTCCCCCTAACCTGGGACAGTGGTGTAACAGTACAACATAAGAACAAACTCCCTTTCTCGCTACATTGAAGACCTGTTGGTGACCTTCTGCTGCTGTCTTTTCTATGGTCGGGTTGTTGTCCCCTTGACACATTCCCCTTTTCCATTCTCAATTTTATTATAAATCAGTTGAAAAGGGCTCAGCTCATCAGATCGATAAAAAACAGAAATACATCTAACAAAAACACAGACCGGACGTGGCAGGGTGCTCATACATCCCAACAACAACAAAAAGACAATAAGCACAGATCTGAGAGTACTCGCAGTTACTGACAGCTAGTTCAAAGCCAATAACAACCAATACAAAAATCATGCATCTAAGACTAAAATATCAATCAGTACACATCCAACATCCATTGGATTAAGTGTAAAGACGTTATCAACAGTCAGAGAAAAACATGAGCATGTGCAATGCCAGATACAGTTATTGACAGATTGTAGAGCCATGAATGTGCATATGTATTTAAATAATAGTTTGATTTTGATCTACTGATAATAAATTCAACATTAATACCAATAAACACTATATTTAAGGACCTACATTAATTACAGTATTGAATTGGTAACCTTTTAGAATAAGTTTATTTAAAGGATCGATATGTTTACCCGGATCGTATCTAAATTTCTGGGCTTGATAAACAACATGTCCGTAAACATTAGGATGTGCTATCCCGTTTGAAATAATTTTTCTACAGGTACAACCAAACTTCAAAGCCTGATAGCTATGATGCGTTTATTGTCAATTGGCTCCAGATTCAATCATTGAAGTAACGTAATTATTGTCGGAATTGTGTAAATAAATTAATTATGAAGTTCTTCTTTTATTTTAGTTCTACCAGAAGTGATATGTTGTCGTCCAACACCATATTCGTTTCCGGGAGTGATAGTTTAATTCGTTGCTTAGAACAAGTAACAGTTCGTATTAAATTCTCCTACAGTAAATTTCGTGGTGTCACAGAACTATATCTTGTTTCCCCTAGCGGAACTGAAAGTAATTTACTTCATTTCCGGTATGAAGATGCCATAAAATACGAAAGAAGAGGATCGTTGACATGGACGTTTATGTCTGTTCATTTTTGGTGGGAAAATCCTGTTGGTATATGGCGACTAAAATTTGGTTCATATAAAGGATATTCTGTTGGTTAGTTTGACAAATCGTTATTCGATTTATCCTTCTGAAAATCAATCTGCCTTTTTTTTATAAAGATCTTTATATGTTGGTAATGATTATTAAACTATTGTTTTTCTTTCTTTTAAAACTAAGTTTGAAGTATTGTATGTCAATGTTGCATAATTTGGAAATACACATTTCAACAATCATTTTGTATATTAGATGAGCACTACATTAATTTCCATTTTGTGATGATTCTGCATCATATTTTTCAGTAACACTGATTTCCTGGTCCCTAACATTTTATGGTACTTCAATCAATAATTAACACGTGAGTTTTTGAGTTTTGCAAAAGTCATATATAAAAACAACCTACATATTTTGCTTTCTATTTTTCATATTCAGCTGCTATGTTTATCCGTTTATACATTAAAAATAAAAATTATTGTTATTTAAATATTTTGCGAACATTTTTGTCTTTGTTCATTTTATTACATTTGACCTTTTACAGACATGCACATATCAAGGATTAATAATTTTCTGAAGTAAGCAAAATAAAGATTATTTTTTGTTTAAATTTCTTTTGAATGATTTCTTTACGTATATACATTTGTTTTTAAATAACTAATATTGAAAATGTATCTTTAATCAACAGAAGAGCGTACAACAGCTCCAACAACACTGTCGATAAATACAAGCGATCTAAAGTCTGTTTCAACAACAACCAAATCAACATTATTACCAACAACAGTCACAGAACCGATTTCAACTAGCAAAACAACATATAGTTTGAGAGCCACCACGTCCGATATACTTTCAACAGAAACAGCAACAATCGCTGATTGGGTGACAACAGATTATTTTTCATTATCTACAACTTCAACAACTGGAAGTGACTCATCTTATTTTAGTAAGTAATAAATGTTTGTTTGATTATATCCACAAATTCTAATAAAACAAAACGTTGTCTCTAATGTTTGAGCATCGTGAGTATGAAATGCATTATAAAAATCAATAGTACGAATTGAATTAAATAATATAAATCGGAATTAATGTGT
The DNA here is from genome assembly GCF_965363235.1 of Mytilus galloprovincialis. NCBI lineage: Eukaryota > Metazoa > Mollusca > Bivalvia > Mytilida > Mytilidae > Mytilus > Mytilus galloprovincialis. The sequence continues at coordinate 111,340,984 of NC_134840.1, read as the reverse complement.
TTTGATAAGTTACTAAACTTAATCGGTATATATTCCTGGTGCAGAAAATCCTTGGCATTTCGAACAATTCGAAGTTTTGTAAACATCTGTATGTAAACTGTTTAATCAGAAGAATAATTGAATAAAAATACAAAACAACTTGAAAAGGAGCGTTCCAGATGTAATATTGTAAATACTTCTGTATGTTTTCCAAGTATTCCTCCTAATGAACTGCAAGGGAGAACACTTTTTGAGGGAGAAAAAAATCTAATCCCGAGTCTAAGTTCTCAAAATGAGTATCATTATCATTCTACATTTTCAATTGATTGCATAACACTGTCACTGTTGTGTGTGTTATTTGCAAGTACATGAGTCATGCACTTAAACATGTGTTCTACGCTTATACGGTCCGTGTAACACCTATCAGTTCAAAGTTTTAAAATTTTCGATTTTTGGAATTTTGATCAAAGTTTTAAAATATCCAAATTCCAAATTGTGTAAAAGTTTAGAAAATTTGAAATCTTTACCAAATAATCAAAATATTAATTCTAAATATCGTTTTTAAATTCGATAGTTTAGAAATTGATCAAACTTTAAAAATACTAAACCTAACGTGCAATTTTGATTATTTCACTTTTTGAAAGTTTGATTTTTTTAAAATAAATTTTTGATTAAGATATCAAAAATAGAAACGGGGCGAAAAGAGGGTACCTGTAAACACGACTCTGATTATCATCATTCTTTATAAAAACATATTAGACATCACATGGGATAACAGTATCTTGAAATGTTAAGGTTGTGCATCTATTAAAAAATTTAAAGCAGCATCAAATAAGTTGATATAAATCTCTAATATATAGTTAGCGTTTGAGATAAATAATTCAGAGCTATTTGGTGTCTCAAAGAACGTTGTGCTAGGCGTGCTTCAACTGGCCCCTGAACAAAAATGTGTACTGGAGTGATAATAGACGTCATACAAAACTCCGAAATATAACAATGAACTAAAATTAAAATCATACAAGACTAAAAAGGACAAAGGATCCTGAATAGGGACAGGCACATAAAGGCGGCGGGGTTATACATGTTTCGTGAGATCAGAACCCTCGCCTATACCTCTAGTCAATGACAAACAAACAACACAGCAATACACACAGTAAAACGCAATTTAAAAGAAATCCAAGTATAGAATAGGAAACAAAAGAAACAAATCAAAATGACAATGATAATAAATTAGCAAAGGACTACATTATATAGCAGTAACTAACATATGTCAGCTCCAGACCTCAATAAAACTGATTGAATGAATATATCTTCATCATATGAATAACAAGCACAATCCCTGCCTGTTGTATGTAATGCTCATTTGTTCCTGAAAATTCATGAAATATTTGTCACTGGCAACCAAAAATCGATAATCTAAAATAGGTTGTTTACATACAAATTACAAAGAAATTTAGGATTCAACTCCCTCAGGCAAAGTAGCTCTTACATGTATAGATGGATTTTGATATGTTTAACTTCACTTTTGCCAAACACCTCTTCAATTGTTTCGGTTCTTATATTTACTTAACTTTCAAATATTCAGTTTTCAGCGTTCCGTAGGTGAATGCTTTACTTAAAATTGAGCGTTTCACATTGTACTGGTTTATCGAGAGCAACATTGGTGTATTGCCAAAACTGGAAAAATCCATGCTGCAAGTGACAGCGTGATATTCTCTTTAACGCCCCATTCTGACTGGACGCACCTGTGTTCTTTTACTTTGCTCAAGGTGATTGTCGTACGATAACTGAAAAATGCACAAATAAAAAATACGGAACAATTATATACCTTAATACAAAGAAATCCCTTTTCATTTTATTTGCTAATTAAAAACAGTGGTTGATTTAGGTCCCTTAATGGAGCTACGTATATGATAAATGCATAAACTTTTGACAAGCATTAGTCCAAAAGCTGTCTAAGGAAGCAACCATTTAAGGAGGCTCGCGGGTATAAGATTTTCAGAAAAAAATTAAACATTAATTTTTCATTACAAATTTTATTTATTACCTTAAGTAGTTGTTACTTTATCATATGGTACAAAAATCAATCCAAAAAAAATCAATTCGTGTTGGCCCCAGCGGACTTTTAAAATGTAGATATCATTGAAAAAGCTCCAAATTATCTCCCTTTGGTGCAAAAATACCATTTTTTGGCATTAAAATTTAAATATCTTTTTTAACTCATCGGTGACTATATTTTTTATTCTTGTTTTCGAATAAGCTGTACATAAACTTAATGATTGTAAAATTTTAGCGATTTCTGTAATTTAGTTCTTTTTTTTATTTCGATATAACGGGTATTTCTCTTATTAGTTCAACAGAAAAAAAGGACATTAACAAAAATGTATGCTTCTTTCGAAGGCAGATTGTGAGCGTAAATGAACGGTGACCCCATTTTTTTATTTCATTTTTCTATTAAGCATAAAATAAAGTTCATTCATAGAAAAATATAGAGAAATCCTATTAAATTAAAAAAAATATTTAGACCCGCGAGCCCCCTTAACTTCAAAAGTGGAAATATGGTTGTTTTGTCGAAGCAAGGACGTATATGTTAGTTATACATCCTTGGTCGAAAAGAGAAAAAAATTCGCGCTAAGCGCTAACATTTTAATCAAGTTTTTCATCGCTATTAATCAAATTATTTGGATCAAAATTTAACACTATAAGGCATGGGTAAAATCTGGATTCAGAATAATTTTGTTGTCCTCTGCCTGCACAGAAATTTTTTTCTTCATCAAATTGGGGATCAGAATATTTTTAAGTACCATTATTGAAGTATCCTAGTAAAAAAATGTGTCACCTTAGTGTGTTATATATATTGGATTCCCAAAAAGATTACCATTTGTCGCTGATGTTAACTTTTAAAAATAATTTTCAATTTTCAAAATGATTGAAGAAAGTAAGAAGTCGTAGAGCAAAACAGAAATCAAATGAGATAATACAACGTGTATTGAACCATTTATTGCTTAAAGTTCCGTAGAAAATATATATTAATACTCAACCAAACCATACTATTTGACCTTCTGAGAGTTGGTCAGTTTTTACTGTTACTTCTTAAATATGGATGCTGGGAAAACAAGCAAGTAAAATTGTCATTATCAGAGCCGTGCGTCCTTTTGAGAAATATTCATTTTGTCATCCAATTTTTCACCGCTTTCAACTGGCTGCCTGTGGTTTTATTTTATATATTAACTTATCAGTATGTTTTCATTTCATTTTGTTTCGTTTCACAGTTTTCATGAACCCCTCTTTTCGCCCCGTTGCTATTTTTGATATCTAAATCAAAAATCTAAAAAATCTAACTTCCAAAAAGTGAAATTATCAAAATTGCACATTAGGTTAAAGTATTTTTAATGTTTGGTCAAATTTAAAAACTATCAAATTTAAAAACGATATTTAGAATTTTGATATTTTAATTGTTTGGTTAAAATTCTAAAATTTCAAAACTTTTACACAGTTTGGAATCTTGATATTTTAAAACTTTGATCAAAATTCCAAAAATCTAAAATTTGAAAACTTTTTAAAACTTTACATTGATAAGTGTTACACGGACCTTGTACGTATGTCAGACGCTTGTATATCGGCCATACGCTTATTCCAGAATTACCCGTTCACACTGAGTAAATTGATTGTTTTAGTTATAATATATTGAATAAGTCAAAACACAAAGGTTGTTTTTCTACTGCCAGACATGCTAAGTCAGATCTGGAAAGTTCAGTTTTCAATGCTTTCAACTCTTCAAAAAAATAAGGATATTGAAGTTTGAATTTGATTCAGACTTTTAAGTGAGCTCCAGTTATAAGTCTTTTATAAAAGAAAACCCCGACGGACGTATAAAGCTGTACCTAGATGGTATCTTTTATCGAAACGGTCGTTTGTTTTCTTTTGTCTCGGTAATTTACTCGATTCTCGTATATGTTCCAAATCTGTACAGTGTTTAATATCGTAATACATTTATTATAACAAACGTTACACAAAACAATTTTTCTCTGGGTTCATTTGTGTTCATGAGTACAAATGGTCGTTGGTTGAATAAAACTTTTTTCATTGCTTTTTATGGATACAAATCTATAGTAAATTTGTGCTTTGTTGAACACTTAATTGTATGTTGGTTCACCTTCAACCAATAATTCAACAAAAATGAGCATCCCACGAATAACAATTTATCATCCAGATATATATTATGACAATTTGGGGACACTTTAACATAATTTTACAAATTTTCACTGAAAGCTTTTTTTTTCAGATAGCAATAATAAGCCAGTTATTATAGGAGGAGTTGTGGCAGGTGTCATACTCATAGGTACTATTATTGTGTTCATCATTTGGAAGATTAGTGCTGAACGTGTAAAATATGTTGATTCATCAACCACATCCACAGCACCTGCAGTGTTCTCTGTTTGAATGGAACTGTCATAGAAAGAAAAATAGAAAACTGACTATAAATTTAGGATATCTCAGTTAAACAACTGAATCTGCGTTGGCATTGTTCGATGTATGCAAAACTTGTTATATATTTGTTCCAAAATGAGTATTTAGACCTTACGCATATGGTCATGACGATATGTGTATACTGATATGGTCAAAGCATACGCTCGTGGTCGGACCATATGAGTATTTATATCACAAAGGTATTTGTGAAATATGCATGAAAAACATTTATAACATGAACAATGATCAATGCTCATGTATCCTTCGTGTGTGTATTTTCGTCAGTAAGTTAAACAAGTAGCACGAAACATAACAATAGACGACAAATAAAAAAACCAACACGTTTCGGACACAAGAGATTTCTCAGAATGTTTCATTGCAATTGTTTCTTTTTTTTAAGAATAAATAAAGAAAAACTGTGTAATAATTAAAACTCTTTCGATGAAACACACAACTCGTTTTCCAAATCAAAACGACACACGTTACGGACATGTTTGATCTTTGACCTTTTGTCTTAACTTAGTGTACTTGTCGTCTTGCCTTCCCTTTTTATCTTGTTGACTTTACCATACGTTATTCAAACAGTTGACCTCGTTTTTGAAAGTTAATGTATGTTTTTGAAGTTATCTTCCCATGTCAACAAATTGTCATTCTTCGGGACCATGTAAAAATGTGTTTTCTTTAACTCTAACGTGTGAGTTCACTAAATAAATCATCGTTACTTTTTTTCTTATTAATTATGTACCCTGGTTACATTATTATTAGATTACTCAAAATTAAATTGTGATATACTCTTTTTTGAATACGATTCAATCAGTAAAATCTCAGGTCAGACGCTTATTCTTGTATCCAAAGAGCTAAGGCTTCAAATTCAACCTTAACTATTGTATATTTTAAGGTGGTAGACCTTGGTTTAGGGAGATAACTTTTTAAATCAGTTATGTGTTTGTAAAAGTCAAGTTTCATCATTGTATTTTATGCATTTACCTGAAACAGATTGAAAATAATCTATGTAACCTAGAAGCTTAGAATATATTTATGAAAATGGTTGACACAAACATACTGGTGATTTTAAGAGCTATTTCCCTTGACCTAGGTCTACCTCCTTAATGCATGCAGTGAACGAAATTGGGTATCCAGTAAAAAGATGGGAGAAATTCATCGTCATTTGTTATGTTAATACCAAACGAGAGAAGGACAGATTGTGATTTTAATTTTTTTTTATCCTTATTGAATGATGCAGGAATATATTTGGGATGACCAGTTTTCATGGGAATTCCATGTTCCTCCGTATGTTGTTCCAAAAAACAATTTTTGCAAATAAAACAATATTGTATTAAGGTTTTTTGCTGGAAAAACAACACGTTTGTCGTATACAACTTCGAGCTTCTTGAATGGTGCCCGATGTTCAACGTCTCTTTTAAATCCGATTTTGATTGAATGACCGAAGAGCTTTGTTAATTTAAATAATAATGAGTTCAATTTTGATTCTTCTGTCTCTGTTTTCGTCAATTTGGGGGCATATCTTATTGTGCTATGTTAAGTGCCTGTATCCTTGTCTTTCAATTTTGCTTATGTGCTTCGTCTATAGAATGTGTTTTTTTTGGGTTTTTTTGTTGACATAGTTGTTCGTTTTTGGAGTGATTAAAATTATAACACAATGTTAACTGATCTTAACTGCTGTACCCCAATTCTTGACATTTTTACCTGATATATCTGTTTGCTTTGTTCACACATTGTTGTCAATATAATGGAATTATAATGATACTGTCAACCAAGTGAGAGGTTAAGCTACCTATAACACCAGGTTTAATCCACCACTTTTTAAATAAGGAAATGTCTGTACCAAGTCAGGAATATGACAGTTGTTTTCCACTCGTTTGGTGTGTTTGATTTTTTGATTTTGCCATTTGATAATGTTTTTCTTCCAGTGGATGCGATGGGTAATTAGGTATTTGCCATTCAAATTTGTATAGCGAATTGGACTTGAAATAAAAAATCGACGTACGTATTTTGGATCTCTTGATTAAGTGAATTTAGTTGTGGTTAAGGTATGAAAACAGTCAAGTCCACAAGTCGGGAATATAGCAACCGTTATCAAACCGTCCATTTATATATATGTTACAGGGATATGGTAATCGTAATCTGTGATCGTAATGGATTGTAATTGATTATATTTTTCAAGTAATCGAGAGTAATTTTTAATCGACGACATTTTCGATTACATGTTCTCGTAATTTAATCGATTTCAGCAAAAATTGTGATGTAATCATCGATTACTTTTCGATTACATTCCGATTACTTTAGTAAAATAGTTTTTCGGTTGTCAAGTCATTTAGGATTGCATATTTTGGTATTGATATTTATTCACGCATAGGGTCTTTGCATCGGAAAAAAACCACATTTATTCTCAAACCAGTTATTGGGCTGATACGGGTTATGTTCTTCTCAAATATGTTATGATGGTATGATACTAAACCCCATACGGGAGGGATTGTACTTTATTTTCATATGATGAAAACATAATCTTTCAATCAGTTTAATTGAGGTCTGGAGCTGGCATGTCAGTAACTGCTAGTAGTCCTTTGTGTTTTCTGGTCTGTGCGTCCGTTCGTCCGTCCGTTCGTTCGTCCGTCTGTTCGTTCGTCCGTCTGTCCCGCTTCAGGTTAAAGTTTTTGGTCAGGGTAGTTTTTGATGAAGCTGAAGTCCAATCAACTTGAAACTTAGTACATATGTTCCTTATGATATGATCTTTCTAATTTTAAAGACAAATTAAACTTTTGACCCCAATTTCACGGTCCACTGAACATAGAAAAAGAAAGTGCGAGTTTCAGGTTAAAGTTTTTGGTCAAGGTAGTTTTTGATGAAGTTGAAGTCCAATCAACTTGAGACTTAGTACAAATGTTTCCTATGATATGATCTTTCTAATTTTAACTTTATTATATTTTTACCCATTTTCACGGTCCATTGAACATGGAAAATGATAGTGCGAGTGGGGCATCCGTGTACTTTGGACACATTCTTGTTTAACATAAAAAAAAGAAATTGTTTTTCTTCACTATCTCTAACTTTTTGAACAAACCTTACTACAATGTATTTGGATATATATTTGGAGGAATTAAAATAGGAAAATATATATTTTTAAGTGACTGAGTTAACTATCATATCAATCAATGACTCTCACAAATCATTCTATTGAATTATGATGTAAGGGAGATAATCATCTCTAGTTTTAATGATAAAGATATCACACATAGAGAACATCATTTCTGTAATTTAAAAGAAAATAGAACAATAGTGGATATGTCACTTTTTGAACAACATAATTTGTTTTTAACTTTTTGATTTTTTTGCTTTGTCTCTTTTTGATTATATGTGATCTCTTTTTTTTTTCTTTCTATTTTTACAAATTGTATGTCTTTTTTCTCTATTTCATGTTATTGGCACAGTAATTTATAACATATTATGCAGCATTGTTGGTGTATTCTGGTTACAATTTGAATTATATTCAGACATGGCAGATGGATCAGACATCTTTTTCACATTCACACATTTTAAGTACACAGCTGTATGGTTGTTGTTTTTTTAAATTATGCATTTAACAAAACACATATTTTTGTTTTTTAAAATAGAAATATCACTTGAAAATGAGTAATAATAGTATAAAATTTCTCTCACATAACTGTCAAGGTCTTATTTCAATAGAGAAGCGAAGAGATGTGTTTGATTATCTTAAATAAAAAAAACTGTAATATATATTGCTTACAAGATACAAATTTTCAGAAAATGAAGAAAATTCAATAAAAAAATCTATGGGGAGGAGAGTGTATTTTTAATTCATTTGCTACAAATCAAAGAGGGGTAGCAATTTTATTGACAACAAACTTTGAGTATAAAATACATAAAGTAAAAAAAGACGATCAAGGAAATTTGTTCGGAATTGATATGGAAATCGAAGGAAACAGAATGACCCTAATAACCTTATATGGTCCAAACAAAGATACACCAGATTTTTATATAAAACTTAGTGAAATGATAGAAACTTTAAACACTCCATCAGTTGTTATAATTAGAGACTATAATTTAGTACAAAACCAAAGTCTTGATACATATAACTATCATAATATTAATAACCCAAAAGCTAAGGAGAAAGTTCTAGACTTAAAAGATCTTTATAATCTAACAGACCCCTTCAGGGAAATTAATCCAGATTTAAAACAGTTCATATGGGGAAAAGCTTATCCCATAAAACAAGCAAGATTAAACTTCTTTTTAATATTCCAAGACCTTAATCAAAATGTAGTTGATGTACAAAACCACGACAGCTATAGATCAGATCACTCTCCAATAATATTAAATCTGAAGATGAATGATTTCATACTTGGAAAAGGATTATGGAAATTTAACAACTCACTTTTACATGATATTGAATACTCCAAAACTATAAAAGACACCATACTTAAAGTAAAAGACCAATATGCATCATAAGTATATAATAGAGAAACGTTAGAACAAATTAATGATTTAGACATCCACTTGAAAATAAATGAACAACTTCTTTTTAGAAATATTTCTTACAGAAATCAGAGGAAAAACTATATCCTATGCATCTTATAAAAAGAAGGAAAGAGATAAAGAGCGGAAAATATTATCAGAAAAAAAAGAAGTTAGAGGAAAGCATCTTAACAGAGGAAACATTAAATGAAATTGAACACTATAAATCTGATCTAAGAATAATAAGGAAAGAAAAAATGAGGGGATACTATATCAGGTCAAAAATACAGTGGATTGAAGAAGGAGAAAAGCCATCTAGTTTTTTTTAATATAGAAACTAAATATCTTATCAATAAAACCAACCCCAAACTATTTAACGAAAAAGGGGAGACAATTTGTAAACAAGATAAAATATTAGAAGAGGCCAAAAATTACTATAAAAAAATGTATACTAAAACAGAAAGCTTGAGCAAAGTAAATCTTAATAGTAAAATACCTGATTCTGATATTAAAAAATTAAATGAAACTTTAAAAGAATCTTTAGAGGGGAAGATAACTTATAATGAATTGACAACAGCTATGAGTAGAATGAAAAATGAGAAAAGTCCAGGGTCAGATGGCTTTACAAATGAATTCTTAGGAAAATTTGTTTTCAGATCTATAATTTATGGTTACAAAAGGGGGGAATTATCAATAATTCAAAAACAGGATATTATTACTTGTTTACCAAAAGGTGATAAACATAGACAGTTTATGAAAAATTGGCGACCAATAAGTCTTTTAAATACAACATAATAACTAGCATCAAGTTGTATAGCAGAGCGTATCAAATCTGTAAAACACTCGACTCATATATGCTATTTTATTCTATACAGAGGTAAATGAGTTGCCAGGTCTCCTCCTTCTCATAGATTTTGAAAAAGCTTTTCATTCGGTATCATGGAAATTCATAAATGAAGTATTAGACTTTTTCAATTTTGGACCCTCTATAAAACTTTGGATAAAGACCTTTTACAAAAATATAAGCTCATCAGTATCCCAAACCTGTTTTTTATCAGATTTCTTTCAGATTCAAAGAGGCTGTAGACAAGGGGATCCTTTATCACCTTATATTTTTCTTTTATGTGCTGAAATTCTAGGAATTTTAATCAGAAAGAACAAAGAAATTAAAGGAATTAAAATTGATGACACAGAATATCTTATCTCCCAATACGCAGATGACACATCAATAATACTTGACGGTACACCTAAATCTCTAGATGCATCTCTTCGCTTACTCCAAAAATATGCTGAAATGTCTGGTCTCCATATGAACGTGGACAAAACAAAGGTGGTGTGGATAGGCCAAACAAATTAAAGTCAAGACACAATGTGTGTAAAGTGGGGATTGGAATGGGGTTCCAGTAGGTTTACATTACTAGGAATAAACTTTTCTGTTAATTTGCATGAAATGGAATTGTTGAATTATATTCCAAGAATTAAAGAAATTGAAGAGGTAATAAAAATATGGTCTAAACAAACATTAACACCAGTTGGAAAAATAACTATCACTAAGACACTAATTATTTCAAAATTGAACCATCTGTTTTTAACATTACAAGCACCATGCTAAACACTTTAAAACAACTAACTGACAAAATTTATTCATTTATTTGGGAAAACAAACCTGACAAGATAAAAAGATAAATATTATGCTCTGAACACAAATTAGGAGGGCTGAAAATGATAGATATTGACAAATACATAAAAGGATTGAAACTAACTTGGATAAGACGGTTGTTGAAAAACAAACCAAAACTAAATAGCTATTAGAAAGTACTGAAAAAAATTATTATTGAAAACCTAGTTTATTTAGGCCCAACAGAAAGATGTAAAAACCCTTTTTGGGAAGAAGTTTTTAAAGCTTGGACAGATTTACAAAAAAAATCATACCAAAAAAAGAAGAGGAGTTTTTATCAGCTTCGCTCTGGAATAATGAAAACATAAAAATAGGAACAACATCTATTTTCTATAAAGACTGGATAGATAAAGGAATCTTTTTGATAAATGAGTTATTAAATGAGGAGGGAAAATTAATGACTTTTCAACAATTCCAAAACATTTATAAAATTAAGTCAAACTTTCTTACTTATAATGGGGTCATTTCATCAATAAAGTCATATAAAAAGGCTTTAAGGAACTATATATCCATAACAAATTGTTATAAAACACTAGGACTAATTATACCGAATAATATAAGAATATTATTTTTATCAGGAAAAGGCTCGAAAGATATGTATAATGTTTTATTTGAAAAAAGCAGTACTAAACTTAGATGTGAAGAAAAATGGTCCTCAACACTCAACAAAAACTTTGATTGGAAAACTGTGGATAATATGTCTTTTTACTCCACAAAAAGCTCAAAACTCCACTGGTTCCAATAAAGTATAATACACAGAATATTGGTCACAAATAAATTTTTATTTAAGATCAAAATAAAACAAAGCGATAAATGTACTTTCTGCAATGAAGTTACTGAAAATATTGAACGCATATTTTGGACATGCCAGAAAATAGCAGATCTGTGGATAAGACTCATGGACTGGATTTATAACCAAACACAATTAGTTATTCCATTTAACATGGATATAATTTTATTCGGAAATTTAGGAAAATAATTAACTAATAAAATAAAAAACTTAATAATACTTTTATCAAAATTCTTTATCTATAGAACAAAAGTTGTGTTCGACAAGAATTACACAGACTAAGGACAGATGCAACTCTACAGTTGTGCTTTAAGCCATTGTACAACTTATCAAGTAACTATTTTTAAGTAGTTTTTAACAACTCAAGGTCATTGCATGCTCATTTTAATGATCTTATATCAGACCCTAACATCTTGGATGCTGATGTAATTGGTATTGCTGAATCAAGACTTATTTCAACAGATGAAAATGATCATGTTCATATACCTTGTTTTGAAACACCAGTTCGATTAGACCAAAAGCAAACAAACTTTAAGACAAGACCACCTCATGGATTGGTATTATATTATCGAAATGATTGTATACTTCACAATACAGTCACTTTCTCAACTCCATCTTTAGAGTGTGTTATAGCAGACATAATATCACCCAGCAAAGGTCTTTTTCGGGTTGTCTTTGTTTACAAAGCACCAAACTGCAAATTGCAACAACTAAAAGATACTTTCCTTGCAAACCTTCTTTCTGATGTGTATTTAAGACATCCAAAAATTATCATAATGGGAGACTTTAATATTGATTTAAACACTGGGAACACTTCTTTTTTAAAGTTCACGAGAGATTCATTTTGCTGTTCACAAATTGTGTCTAAACCTACTACATCTAATGGTACATTGTTGGACTTAATTTTCCTAAATTTTGATAGTAAGGTAAATTTTGAAATAGATGTTCTTGATTCCTATTGGTCAGATCATAAAATTATATATGTAGCCATTGAAACACAATGATTCAGTGTAATGATTATTTTATATGCCGAAACCTGCTTTGTTTGAAACAATGAAAATTAGACCCGCTGAAAAACATGACACATTTGCGGTTGCTGAAAATGCAACCTCAAATGTGCAGGAGTGGTTTTAGAGGAAATGGGTTTCCACTCCAACAGATTTGCCTTTTCATAAGTAGGAATAGAAATGAATTGGCTTCAAGACTCCTGATATCCAGTTTTATCTGTTTAAAAGAAAGCTTCTTTACAGCTTTCTTCTTTATAGGTACACTGGATTAACGGTAGCAGAGGTAAAGAAATATGAAACTGTGTTGCTTTGACTTCCATAAAGCAGAAAGGCCCTTGGTGATTGGTCAACCATTTTGCTATGGAAGAAATGTAGAATTCCATTCATTTCAAGTCAGAAATATTTGGAAATTTTAGAACCTCTACTACCTGAATGCTCATTGTATCAGTGGAGAGTTGTGTGCACTTTGCAAAAAGGGAGTTTTGAAGACCACAAGTTCCATACCTCATTTCTCTTCCTAGAAAATGATTAAATTTAACTGGCTGTTTGATGAACTATGACTAAATATTCAAAATGTTTATGAATGTTGAAATCCTTGCTGTTATGTACATATATTCATTGTAATTTTTCATATAGATAACTTGATACAATTTACAATACTTTTGTTCACTATATAAACATGATATATATGATAAAATAAACATTTATCATGATTAAGTATGTACAGTTTACTTTTTGTAATGCCAAATTAATCTGTATATTTATCTCATCTAATATTCATTGACTTTTCTGTTTAAGAAATGCTCTCATGTTCATTTCAGACATAATAAATCAGTTTCTGTACAAATACCATATATTTTATTATAATATAATTACTTGGAGTTCTCCAAATTGAAAAACAATCCGGCATAAATCCAACATTTTTTATTTCTTATGATTCAATTATGTCTTATTCTAAGTACAGGTTTATCAAAATGTGTAAATCATTAATTCATGCAAAGGGTTAAATGTTGAGAAAAAAAGTCAAATATTGCTATAATTTGTCATTCTCCTACACTATGTGGTTGCATTTTTTGCTTATACATTTTATAAATATGTAGAAGTCATTTATAAAACAGAAACTAATGAACAATTCATGTAAACATTTGCTTCATAGAGAAGAAATTGATGAACAATTCCTTAATAGAGAAGAAATTTGTGACATTTGCCTATTAGAGAAGAATTTGTGAACATTTGCTTAAGAGAGCAGAAATTTGTGAACATTTGCTTAATAGAGCAGAAATTTGTGAACATTTGCTTAATAGAGCAGAAATTTGTGAACATTTGCTTAATAGAGAAGAAATTTGAGAACATTTAATGACTGTTTTATAATAAGCCAATGTAAAGTAAATTCAGTAACCAATTGAACAACTTATATATAATGAACATGTCAAAATCAATTAAAGTTTCCTTAATGATCCTTGACCAGTAATGCTAGCGTCTGGCGTATATACAAAATGTAGTCCTGGTATCGATGATGAGTTTATATAGAACAAATATATAGACATGTATGTCCATGAGAGAACAACACTATACTTGAAAAGTGTGTTTTAGACCTAAAAAATGAAAATAATAAACTAGTTGAAAGTAGTTCAATCACAAGAAAGATTAGATTTTGGTTCACAAAGTTTCCTATAACAAAAAGTATTATTGTTTTTTCATGCATTAATTGTCAACAAAAATCTTAAGGTGAGCGACACAGGGTCCTTGGACCCTCTAGTTTATTATACAATTTTATCTATGTTAAATCCAACCATCAAGGATTGAACGATTTAAAGTACTGGGAACATATCCTTACCCTGACAGGCACATGGTTAGGTTAACAATAATTCTGTCGTAGAAACGCGTGTTTGACGTAAACAAATTGACCAACATGTACACAGGTAGATACAAAAATAACTTTGTCGTTAAAAGTATGATCCGAACATAGTTTATACAATGTAGTTCTTTTAGAATGCAGAATCTAAATTAGAAATTTTGTTTTGTCCTTTCCTTTCCGCTTGTACATATGCTTATTGTGAATTCCTTTTAAAAAAACATCAAAGAAACACAAAAGAGCATATAGACAAAGCATATTAGCATAAATGAAGATGTTTGATTTCTTGACTGACAACATATTTGTTACGTTCGGAGGACGTGTTTTTTTAACAATTGAATGAATATAAATCAATTCGAAGATATCTTATGCGTTCAGGTATTTCCCATCAAATCTTTTATGGTAATATTCTATACAAAGCACAACTCAAATCGTCATACACCTCAAAAGCTTACGATATCATTAAACAGACATATTTATTATTTTAATTTTAGTTTCTTGTGTACAATTTGGAAATTAGTATGGCGTTCATTATCACTGAACTAGTATATATTTGTTTATGGGCCAGTTGAAGGACGCCTCCGGGTGCGGGAATTTCTCGCTACATTGAAGACCTGTTGGTGACCTTCTGCTGTTGTTTTTTTCTATGGTCGGGTTGTTTTCTCTTTGGCACATTCCCCATTTCCATTCTCAATTTTATATTCTTGACATTCTTTTAAAAAGCTGTCTGAATATATCTCGACACATTCTTGACGATCTCAAAGTTGTCTTGACAATATAGCAAGTTTGCCTGAATTGTGTATAGACACAGTCTGTACTGTTTCATTTGTTTAAGGGGGCTCCTGGGTATAAATCAATTAATTTTTTTTTCTAATATAGGATTTTGCTATATTTTTTTATAAATGAACTTTATCATATACTTAAAGGAAAAAGGAAATAAAAAAAGGGGTCACCGTTTATTTAAGCTCACAATCTGCCTCTGGAAGAAGCATACATTTTTGTTAATGTCCTTTTTTTCAGTTGAACTAATAGGAGAAATAGAGGTAATATCGAAATAAAACAATAACCTTATTACAGAAATCGCTTAAATTTTACAATTATTTAGTTTAAGTACAGTACTTATATGAAAACAATAATAAAAAATATAGGTCACCGATGAGTTAAAAAAGATATTTCAAATTTAATGCCAAAAAATTGCATTTTTGCACCAAAGGAAAATAATTTAGAGCTTTTCAATGATATAAACATTTTAAAAGTCATCTGGGGGCAAATCGAATCATTTTTTTGGGTTGATTTTTTTACCATTTCATAAAGTAATAACTAATACTGTAATAAATAAAATTTGTAATGAAAAAATAAAGATTCAATTTTTTGTTGAAATTTTTGTATCCACGAGCCACCTTAAACACTTTCGTTTGCTGTTATATACTCAATCATAGTATCGCTAAACTAAACCTAGAAGAATAAGGATACAACAATACTTTGCTAATTAAAAAAAAAACACATTTGGTACATTAATTGTTTTTTATCATGATAAGTGGCTCGAGGGTATAAATCAATTTTTTTTAAAGTATGATTTCGCTATTTTTTTATTTTTTTAATGAACGTTATAGTAATAGAGGCAATATCGAAATTTAAAAAAAAATCAAATTACAGAAATCACTTAGATTTTATAATTGTTTAGTTAAAGTACAGCTCATTTGGGAAAAAAAAACGATTATAGAAATATAGATCACCGATAGGTTAAAAAAGATATTTCAATTTTAATACAATGTGGGTTAATTAGGAGCTTTACAATTCTATAACCATTTGATAAGTCTTCTTCGGCCAGCACTAATTGGTCGTTTTGGTTGATTATTGGACCATATCATGAAGTAACAAATAAAACTGTAATAAATAATATTTGTAATGAGATTTTTTTTTAAATATTTGCTGAAATTGTATACCATCGAGCATTCTTAACATTGAACGGTATGAATGAAGAATGAAATATGTCTACAGTATGATTGGTTTGTATCATTAAGCAATTATTTATAAAATTTTTGAATCAACATTACAAAAATATTTACATGCGCAACTTTTGTTTTTGTTGTAATAAGTGTAACTTGAAACAACAGTTTATCATATAAAGAGAAATAAAGATAACATGTCTAATTAAGTATTTGTCTTGTCTTGTCTATTTGTATATTGGTCATGATTTGGAAAAAAATTCAAATTGTCAAGTAAATCTAAGACACATTTCAAAGTGTTCAGAATATGTGAAGCCATACTGAGAAAAAAAAAGAATGTCGTGAAAATTCTGTGAAATTTCAAGATAGTACTCAAATGTCAGAATTTGGCAAGAAATTTAAGACACAAGTCATACTTTTGGAGAATGTCAAGTAATTGTTCATGCAAATTAAGACAAAAATTGGTAATTTCAGACATTTGTACATTTCAGAGATGAAAAGCTGAAAGGAGTCAACAGTGTACAAAAACTCACTCTAATCATGTCACTATGAAATAACAATAATTGTTAGAACTATCCTAGCCATAAGGTTAAAATAATCACCTATTCAGAGTTTCTTGCCAACGCCTTCGTTTCAATTAAAAAAGGTGTGGTATGATTGCTAATGAGATAATAGTTGGGACAATATCCCTAATGCGCCTTGAAATGAGGAACTCAAAAGTCACGTGTAAACAAAAAAATCTCTGTGTAGTTATATTTGACACATTTCTATGATAAACAAATGACTGAGCTGTTTGTGTAAATTTAGAAAGTAAGGGAACACATAATAAATGTGTAAAAACTATGGAGCTATTAGATGTGTTCAAAGTATCAAATTTGTAAAGAACTTTTTGTGTTAAAAATGGGATTTTTTACCATGAGGAGCCGCATCGCAAAAGGATACTCGGGGTTTGCTAATTTACGGGAAAATGAATCACACTTCGTACCCCGAAAATTTAACCACATATGTAAAAATGTCTCAGCTTCGAAACAAGCCATCATACATATACAAGTTTACGATATGGGCTGAGCAACAGAAGAAAACGTTACCATAACCGTCTATGGAGAAACAATTACGCATATTGCCCAGTTAACAAGAGACCAAATGACACAGAAATAAACAACTATAGGTCACCGTACGGTCTTCAACAAAAGCCCATACCGCATAGTCTGATTCCTCGAAACGACAAATGTTAAACAACTAAAACGACAACCACTGAATAACATGACTTTGGACGGGCACATACATTCAGAATGTGGTGGGGTTACATATGTAAGCGAGATCCCAACCCTCCCTCTAACATGGGACAGTGATATTACAGTACAACTAACTATAAAATCAGTTAGAAAAGGCTTAACTCATCGATGGATACAAATAGAAATAAATCTAACAAAAACACAGAATGGATGTGGCCTAGTACTTGTACATCCCAGCAATAAAAAGACACAAAGTACTGATCTGAGAGTATTCAAAGTTCAAAGCCAATACCAACTAAAATAACATGCATCTAAGACCAAATTGTAAATCATAACATTCAACATCCAATGGATTAGGTGTAAAGACGTCATAAACAGTCATGACCTTGTGCAGTATTATATCAAATAAAATTACAGTATTGGATGCAGACAGGCAGACAAATATTAACTTCACAATTTTACTTAAATCATGTAAAATCTTGTTTTATATATGATTGATGTATCTTCATCATCTATCAGTCTAAAAATTGACATTGGAAATGCATACTGAATTTATGTTTGTGATAATATGTAAGATTGGAGATTCAACATGACTTATATGACTAAATACATTTCTCCACAAGTAACCTGTCATCTATTATATGAACATCCTTCATAAAAAATTTTTATTCAGAAAGTTAATGCATTGTGATGAAATCGCTACAGTTTAACTGTGTCCCAGCAAAACCTTCTCAAATGGGAAACAACTGTTAAAGAATGTCTAAATACCTTGCAATCTAAACTTTTGGTTACATTTTGCCAGAGTGATAAATACAAGTCAAATGTTGTCTTGGTATTTTCATGGAAAAAACAGAGGAAGGTAAAATGAGTAACATATTTAAAACAAAAAGGTTGTGGTAATTCATTGGTAATACCCACAAAAGGTAGAAATTTTACTAAAAGTACTAATTCTTTATTTAGGCTTTTGTTGCCAATTTTTGTATATAAACAATATATTATAGAACATATATTGTTGTGGACGACTTTTGCCTATATATCAGTTATGCGGTCGACTTTTCAAAATCTATCGTTTCTGGTGGTTAAAACTTCGTGCAATCAGTCCAAACATTTGATCACACAGCCGAAAAAGTAAACTTCCGCTTCTTTTTTTAGAGAAATTCTAAAGCATTTCTATTTTATATCAATTTAAAAAAAATTATTTATGAAAACTTATGTCTTTTGTGGAAGAACGTGTATTACTCTTTTCGTGTGTAATCAGGTTGCTGTCTTTTGAATGTCATATCTCCGACCTTTATCAATATATACTAGTATAATAGTAATATACCATTAAGTCCCCATTAAAGATCAGTCAATGTGCATAGCTTACTTCATCAAATAACTTCATCCTCCTCTGGACCAAATATACCAGTATATGTCATCTCTTTTACAATTTTATACAATAGTATTTTATCTTACCTCCTATACATTTCTAGGAATATGATTGGTTAAAGGCGGCCTCGTGGAGACCGTGTATATTCCATATTAGGTTAGTAGGGAGGCAGGGCTTATTTCAATACACGGTTAGTAGTGGATTTACGACTTGGACACTGTTTGATTATTTAAAAGTATTGAAAGTTCTGTTTAATATTGTAATATCAAGGTTGTTGCTAATAGATATTTATCGTTTACATTATTTTTTTAGTGCAGACCAATTGAAGAAGGTTCTTAAAATTGAAAACTTGAACACTTTAATACAGAAATAAGAAGATGTGTTATGATAGCAAATAAGACAACTTTAGTCTAAGTTAAACAAATAAAGATAGTCGGTAAGATAAATTCGTTACATAGTGTGCTAGTGACTTAATATGATATATACAGGATAGGTAAATTCCATATAGGGTTCGAGCTTCGCTCTCACCCCATATGGAATTTACTGACCCTGTATATATCACATTAGGTCACTAACACACTATGTCAGTAATAATATTCCCTAGAGTTATCTCCTCCTACTTGACATGACATATTCTTGTGTGAAGATATGCATTCTATAATAATAAATAAATTTTTCAATTTTATGGATCAATTAAGATGATGCATCATTATCACTTTGGTAATGTAAAATTGAACCGTGTATGACATATTACAGGATATTACTCAATTTATTTCACTTGACTGGGCGGAGTTTATCCAGTTCGCTCATAATAAACCAGTCCATCTATAGATAGGTGTTTTAGGATACACTCATCAATGCATTGTCCAGTTATTCTTTTGTAAATTCCTTCGAGGTCACTGATAGGTGATTAGAAATCAGTAATAACTATAACGGCAATCATCGTAATCACACACATTTTCAAATCGACTGTCCTCATGCAAATTAAAACGTAAGCTCCGCCCGATCAGTTGAAATAACATTGGTAATACATAGCATTCATTGTGAAGAAGACATAATGTGATAATTTCTTATATTTGGCTAGAAAAGAAAACTATTCCTAAGTCATACTTTAACAAATAAATAGTTGTGTTTTGTATCATACTCAAATGCGTGTAGGCAGATGATATAAATATTAGATCATTTATTGGTTCACACTATATAATATCATGATGCGGCTTGATTTGGATTTACTAGTAAGTAGAAAAGATAGTTTAGTAGTGGAACAATTGTTTAAAGACTGGAAAAATATTTGTAAGGAATTTTGTCCTGCCTCGGGAACCAGTACATAGTTGTAACTTTCTTTGTATTTGGTTCTGGTAAAGAGGTAGCTGTCAATTTATATTTCTTACAGATATCATTTCCCGAAAATGGAATCAGTTGGAATGTTGTTGGATTCATGATTTCTTTTTTACAGAACCTCAACATCAAACAATAATGATATCATCAACTGGAACACAAACAAATTCCTTGGCGAGGTTTTTTTAGCTTATATTTGATACGTGAAATAGGGCTATTATGGTTGTTGTTAGGAGTAAAATGTTCTTTAAAATGTTTCTCGTTTTATCCTTTCAGAGCAGTAAGTACACAGTAAGTCGTGGATGATGTTGCGACACTCATTCAGATTGATAATTGGCGGAGAGGATATTAAGGTCCTTTACTGAGAAATGATTTCAACAATTGGTCACAAACGATGTTAATGTCCTCTGTTATAAATTGGGAGCTGGGACCATAAGTGTATTCGAAATTACTGTAATTCAATGACTTAGGTATATTGTCATTGATATTAACATCTTTACACACTTGTCTGTAATAACAAATTTGCGAGTAGATTTTTGCAATCTTCTAAAATTGAATGTACTTTACTAATAGTTTAAAACATAGCTTTGTTAATAAATAAAAAAACAGAAGATGTGGTATAATTGCCAATGAAACAACTTTCCACAATAGACCAACTTACACAGAAATTAACAACTATAGATCACCGTGCGGCCTTCAACAATGAACAAAGCCCATATCGCATAATCAGCTTTAAAATGTCCCGAAATGAAAAATGTAAAATAATTCAAACGAAGATTGAGAATGTCTGTCGTTGTTTTTTGAAATAGATATTAGGTCCGAAATATTTGTATTGTTGGAACAATTTTTTTTTTATTGAGATTTATTTCTCGAGCATGAGAACTGTTTTTACGAACTGTTTTTTTTTTAAACTATAACCAAAATGTTAACAGAATCGTTTTTTAATATATTATCAATTCCCGTAACATAATCAGTTAAAGACTGATAGGCGGACTGTCTTTAGTTTTTTTTAATTCAATCATATTCTATGATCTTAAAAACTTTAAATCCGATTCCATAGGCTGCTCATTAACAATTTCTAAAGGTTGAACTGTTAAATATTTAATAGGATACATGTGCTTCTATATGTGCTGATCAATTATACTTTTGAATTTATGATGTCTTTTAAAACGATAAAGGTGTTTTGCGTGCATTTAGATAAATAGCGTCCAGTTTCACCTACTGAATACTGCATCCCGTTTTATTTATGTGAAAGCCCCGGTTATAAAGTCCCGTTCGAGAAAAAGAGGTCAGGAAGGCAGATAACTTAGTTTGAACATATCCTTCGTCATCTGTGAAAGAGATGTTCTGTAACGTTCAACCAACTCAATGATGGCGTTTGTCAATTGTTCAAAAGGATTATTTCAACTTTTACACATGGAACTCTTTGTCCAATAACTTCCTTGTAAGCTGCAACCTTCTTTTAAAGAAGGCATGATATAAAATGAAAGTTCTGCAATATCGTATCAACTTGGAAATGTAAATTTCCTATGCAGGCGATGCTGGCATGTTCCTTTATTACATTGAATAGTTCAAAACTTGGAAGTAGACAAATCTCTTTTATCGTGTTCACAGCAGACCCCTTCCCCGCACGCATTGTTTAAGATCGTAATGCCTTACATCCACTTTACTTGAACTTTAGTCTCATTTGCAATCTTCCATATGTCATTATTTTTATTTTAACTGTATCTATATTAAGTAACGAAAAGCAAGTGGTTAAAAGCTATTGTAATAAAATTAATATGTTATGTTCAAAAAGTGACAAAAAAATGCTGAGAAATAAAACATTCATTTTTAAGGAATCTGCAGATATGTAGCTATCTTCATTCTCGGCAAACCTGGCATGGTGCAATCATATATTATGCATTTGCAATAAGTTATAAGTGGTGGGTATCCTTCTGCGATAATTATTTGCAAACTACAAAATGGGTAGCTGTTCCCGGAGTTGATCCTAACCCTTTGCTAGCGAAGATGCGAGCGAAGATGCATTTCATGACACTGTAAATATGAAAGTCAAATGCTAGTATTAGTATTTAACAATAAATCTTATCGTATTACCTCCTCTTCACTTTTTCCTTGTGACGATTAGCAGAACAAATAATTTGTATTCAAAAAGTGTCGAAACATTAGTTGTAGTATGAATGTATGAGATGCGGAACATAATTTGAATATGAATAACAACATTAAAG
Source organism: Mytilus galloprovincialis (assembly GCF_965363235.1). Lineage (NCBI taxonomy): Eukaryota > Metazoa > Mollusca > Bivalvia > Mytilida > Mytilidae > Mytilus > Mytilus galloprovincialis. Next base: position 111,318,592 of record NC_134840.1, on the reverse strand, counting down.
GGGAACGGAAGATACAAGAAGTATAGTTAAACTAATAGATCGAAATAAACTGGCATCGCCATGCCTAAAAATAAAAACAAACACACAAACAAACAATAGTACCGATGCAAAACTGCCGATAATTTGTAGAAAAAACCGTCCTTCAAATTTAAAAGATATGCCGTGAATGAATATATCAAGCATCTTGATAATGTTAGTTTCAGAGAATTTTTGTTTGAATCAGAGTGATTCTTTACAAAGTATGATATACCCCTCCCTAAGACAAGATACTTGTAGTTATGTTGGCCATTCTTTTTCTGAATCAATACGATACCCATTCTTTCTATTTGTCTTTTAGTTTGGAATGGAGAATACTTGTGTAAAGTGAAGAAAAGTGCAATGTTTTAATACTATTGCAAGATGAAAGAGTCTTAATCTGAATGCACTCTAAAACATCTTTGGAATTTTTTCGTATCCACATCTGATACCTCCATCTCTAGAATAGGCAGTTTCACAATAACTTTGAAAAAGCCCGGATTTGATTGCTGATAAATTGATGTTTATAACTAAGAAAGAGATTTCGTGGAGCAATTGAAAGACCCAGCAATGTAACGTTATTCGTAGTTTTGGTATTCATTAGGTATCCAATACGGTGATGAAAGATCCAGTTTTTCATCTTTGGTTGATATTCCATTGGAACATAGAACAGACCTATGATTATCCAGGATTTTCTCTTTAGTAAATGTTGTTAGGGTATATGTTGAGTTTCCAAGTGACTTGTCAATATTTAATTCATTTATCAAGCAGTTTATGTAATGAGATAAACACACAAAAACGATGTTGTTTTCGAGCTTTATCTGCGGGGACAACAACATATATGTCATGGAGGCAAGACAAGTGTTTTGCAATATTTTGGTCTATAAAGATTGACGTAACATTGGTATTGATAGACTCATTCTTTTTAAAAGAGTGAAACATCACGGCTATTTTATTGAAAATTTGTCATGGATCATTAACAAACAATTGTCATATTCACAAACAAAAGCTAGTTTTAGGTATATAACATAAAGATGTCATGAACTAAAAGAGGGACGAAAGATACCAGAGGGACAGTCAAACTGTCAATAACTATATTGATTTATAAATAGATGACCACACTTCAGCTATTTTTCTACAACACATGCGATCATTCAAAAATACACTACTTTTCTCCATTCCTAACAAAAAAGACAAGCCCAGAGAGTTGTTCACAAAAACAATGTCTAACGTAGATACAGTGGTCACACTCGAAAAAGCCCGATCAAATCACTCGAAAAACCACGATCCTAGCCGGACACTATACCTATCGTGTATTGGCTAGCAAAAACAATTTTGTATTCATCATATATCGAAACAATAGTGCAGCATGAGCAAACGATTCCAATGGGAAAAATTAAGGTTCATCATAACAGGTAAGTCTCTACTCCGAGTAGTTTTTTATGTGTAAATACTATCATTTTTGTCCATTTGTTATGATGAACCGTAAGAAAAAACACTTTATGATCTTTTTAAACGTTTACAAAAAAGCACAGCATTTTTATTCTAGATACACATTTTTGTTTAGCATCATATGTTATGTATATCACGTGACGATGTCATGAACGAAATACTACTTTCTCTATGAATAGACGACCTACATATAAGTTATTTTCTGTAAATGTTTAATGTTTAACACTTATACCGAAATTAAAGATCCGGTAGGAGTGGCGATGTGCATCTAATTGACAAAATCAACCAATAGAATGAGATGAAGACGAAACATCATTTGTAAAGCAGTTTTATCACCAAAACAGTGTTTCAGTAATTTAGAATTTCATTCATTTAAAAGTACTCAAATTTGCAATAACTAACTGAATTTGGAGTTTGATACAGATTGGTTCGTAGTTCACATGTAAGTTTAGTTAGTACTACATTTTGCTTCGATTTTAAGGAACTTTGAAATTTAAATGATATTCTGAATTTCTTGCAAGATTAAATATTTTGTTAAAGATTATTTGACGTGAAATTACAATGGCGTAATCATTTGTTTTGCATTTTCAATAGGTTATCAGTGGTGGGTATTTTTCTGCGATAATTATTTCGAAACTACAAAATGGGTCGTTGTTCCCGGAATTGGAAAAACTCATGCAAAAGTCAAATCATCATAGAATCGTCTGAGGTTTTTCTTCTGAGCGATCTTAGGAGTTGCTCTGAGGCTAGGAAATTGTTACATTTGATTTTTAGTCATAAGTTGGCATTACATCAAGATCATGCTGAATATGGTTGAAATACAATGTATATGTATATTCTCTAAAAATGAGGGTACTTTTTATATGGCCTTCCAAATACCGTTTCGATCCCTAACATCACTGAAGAGACATTTATTGTCGAAATCCGGATCTGGTGTACAAAATAAATATTGACACCGTATGTTTGTGGCATAACATCGTGGCGCCGGGTCTGGAACCTGTACTTTATTTTCTAACTTTTACGACAACACCGCCTAGCATTGCACAGAGACCTTATCCCCTTTTCTAACTCTAGCTTATAAAAAATAAGCTTTCGTTTCGGGAGGTGTTACCTTCTTGTAGGAATTAAACAAGGATCTCTGATACAATACACGAAGTATTTATTTTTAGTGTACAGAAATGATCATCTACTCATCTCTTCAGTATAATTGCAGGATGCTAATCTATTTTTAGAAGCATACAATTACTGTAAATAGATGTATGTATATGTCTGCCTGTGTGTAGTGACAACTGCAAATTATACATTGTCCATCGTATTTCTTATGATTAAGAAATACCAGGCCTTAGAATATGTATAAAGTGCCTAGAAAATCAACCTAACGATGTTAGAGTAGATATGATTCGTAACTTTCTCCCCGGCGCCGGGTCTGGAACCTGTACTTTATTTTCTAACTTCTACGACAACACCGCCTAGCATTGCCCAGAGACCTTATCCCCTCCTCTAACTCTAGCTTATAAAAAATAAGCTTTCGTTTCGGGAGGTGTTACCTTCTTGTAGGAATAAAACAAGGATCTCTGATACAATACACGAAGTATTTATTTTTAGTGTACAGAAAAGATCATCCTGCATCCTGCAATTATACTGAAGAGATGAGTAGATGTTGAGATACTGTTACTAGGATCTATTTATAGATTATCGTCATTTCTATTTTAAATTTATTCGGATTTTCTGTAAACTATGTATTCATGGTATTTTGATGTGTACAAGGAAGAAAATTTCAAGTTATACTAGGATAACTAACTTATTAATGAATGAACATGTTCTAAAAAATGTAAACGGTTATAATACGTATTCGTGTTTATTTTTTGATATTATAATGAAAGTACTTCAGTTTATTATGTATGTCAGCAACATAAATCGTTTTGATTTTTCTACGCTTTACACTACTATTCCCCATGCTCAGTTGAAAATCGACTTCACCATCTCATTTAACAGAGCTTTTCTATGAAAATGGGTATTGTAATTAGAAATTTCTTGTTTTTGGTTACAATAATTCATATTTTGTTAAGAGCCACACTGAATCTACCAGAAATATACTTAAGATGTATAGAGACACACACATGTTAAATTTTATCTCTAAAAAGTTCGCACCTTAATATCCTACTATCTGCCGATACATTTATTTTTGGCATTGCACAAGTCATGTCTTCTCTGATTGTTCATGACGTAAAAATACTAAATCCCTGGGATGTGTTTTAGTTGATTTTAGCCTCTGATGCATGATTTTTAATTATTAATTGTTTTGGGTTTTTTAACTAGCTGTCAGTAACTGCGAGTACTCTCAAATCGTACTTTCTTGTTAATTTGGCCTATTTGCCAATGTAATGTTGGTTTTTTTTAATTTTTTATATTAATATTGATCTTGTCTATATACCAGCTTTGATTATTTTGAATATCTACTAATTTTCACTTTTTCGTACTATGAACATCAAAATTATTCTCCTTAAATCTGTACGGGAAGTTTTATCTAGCTCTAATTGTATATCTAATCCCAGATCATTCACTATTACTTTGTGATCTAATTATCGGATGCAAATATGACTCTAATACGACAAATTACGATATTAACTCGGATGATCAAAACAAGAAATTTAAAGTGACAAATCTACCAAACGATTTTATGAATAGAGATGAAATAGATACCAAGTCAATGAAGTTATCATGAATATTGAAAATTCATTTCGAATTACTGAAAATGTTCAATCTGCGTATGAATTGTAAAATAAGTAATCGTAATTGAACGGAAAACATGCGTGCCATGGGCAGTCGTTGATGAAAATGGAAACGTGAAAACGGACAAAGAAAGCGTTCTGAACAAATTGAAAAACAATTTTCATACATTATTTCCAAGTGAATCTACAGAAAACCAACGAGCAAATGACACTTTTGATTCAAACGACAAGGTACGATAAGGCCTGTTTTTGGCCCCTTTTTTTTCCCCATTTTTCAAATTCTGTTTTGGTAATCTACTTATTATGTTCAAATATTCCCTGAGGTTTGAAGTTTGTTTGGGTGAATTTTAAAACCACAAAGTAGAACTGTATATGATATTTGGAGTTGAATATCACGTCGACGGAAAGGCTGGAATACGGAGGTGAACAAGATGGTGAACTTATTGGAAATTAGGAACTTTCTTAGTGATGTATCATTAAGTACAAAAGTAGCCATGAAAAACGTCACTGAACAAGTTAACATCTAAAATATTAGAATGGCAGAGAGAATTATTTAACGATCGCGGAAAAGAAAATGGAAATAAACTTATAACATACAGGCAATACAAAAGCAACTGTTCTGTGGGACCGTATGTGTCAAAAACTTTTCCACGGTCGTACCGCCGTGTAATGGCCCTGTTTTGTGCAGGCTTGCTCCCGTTAGCCATCGAGACTGGAAGATACACCAAGCCGCTAATACCTGTTGAAGACCGTTTATGTGTTTATTGCTCTGACAATAGTGTTAAAACTGAGAAACATTTTTTATTGAACTGTTATATAATGACTTATTATTTGACCTTTAATCAGAATGTTCACAAAATATTAATAGTTTTGGAAAATTGAATGACAATTTAAAATTTATACAAATCATGAATTGGTCCGAGATTCAGCCATTTTTATGTAAAAGTATTCAGAAGTTTTTTTTGGTTTTTTTTGCGACGTAAATTATTTACATATGTTTTAACTATTTTTCATGCGACATAAATTGTTTACTTAAATTTTTAACCTTGAAAAATTATTTTATTTCATTCTGTTTATTTAAATTATGCATATCAGTTGTTTTTTTTCCCGAAGTGGAAATTGTTAAAATGTAAACTTTAGTTATTTATTGAAAAGAAGAATGCTTCTGCTACATAAATATGGGCTGTTTTTTACAATACATTTACATATATCGAGAACTAGCATCATTGAGTCATGCTCAATTACTGAAATATTGACAATTTTAGCATTTTAGTTAAATTTTAGACGGTTTCCGTCTTAAACGAAAGTGGCCGCATTTGGGTTCATTCTTAAAATTCAAATGTAAGTTGTATTTGATGATAATGCATGACATATATAAAGGTTGAGGGTGAACACGGATGCGTGTTATTTTTGACAAAAAAACATCTAAAAAGTGACATTTTGGGCATATTTGATAGATTTTTCATATTTTAGCTTGAATCGGAGCACTTTTGATGACCAATTCAATTAAACCACAGAAATAGACACTTTAGTGTTTAAAAAATGTCCATAATCTTTTGTCTATGAACCTGAAATTTGAGGCCAAAATCAGCCCTTATTCGTTCATAGTGTGTTAATTTACGTTTTTTGATTGAGTTAAGCCTTCCAATTGATATTTTATCGTGTGTTTTTCTATTTTGTGATGTTATACTATATTTCAGAAAAAGGGAGAATGTTTGGTACCATTAAAACTTTTAATCCCGCTGCAAATGTTTGCACCTGTTCTGAGTCAGGAATCTGATGTACAGTAGTTGTCGTTTGTTTAATATGTCATTTATACGTGTTTCTCGTTACTTGTTTTTTTTAATTTAGATTAGATGGTTGGTTTTTCCGTTTGAATGGTTTTACACTAGTAATTTTGGGGACTTTTGCAGCTTGTTGTTCGGTGTGGGTCAATGCTCAGTGTTGAAGGCCGTACCTTGACCTATAATGGTTTATTTTTAAAAATTGTTATTTGGATGGTGAGTTGTCTCATTGGCACTCATACCACATCTTCCTTTATCTTTTATGATGATATTATCAAAATATACTGGACTTTTTGATCGACAATATATTTCAGATAGTCTGTATTCCAATGGCTACTTATTGTGCATAAGTAGGGGTTACTGGCCGATTTGTTTTTGTATTCGTATGAAGCAGAATTCATTCAAAATCTTCTGACAGACATAAAGAAAAAACACCTTGCGAAATTGCTAAAGAGCATGTGTATAAAATGAACATGTAATTTATAGCCACCGTTGATAAGTAATAAAATTTCTTTAACGTGGAAATATACAGATGAAAAGATAATTCTTAATATTAACTGGCTTGCTTTATTCGATTATGCTTTTTTTCAAAATTTTTAAGGTATAAAGATTATACTTAATTTCCTCAACCATTTCAGTCTTTCTACTGTGGTGCCAAAATCTAACTAATTGTTCAGTTTTTGTTATTTTAAGCATCTTAAAGTCTATACCCATCCATATGCATTTCATTGAAATTTTGACTTATTTCGGAGAAGACCAAACTTTAAGGGACCATATTTATATTCCACTGTTACCCTTGGCGTTATCGGTAAATTATGCAGTTGAGCAAAGCATCAATCATCAAGACTACCTTACCTTAGACATTTGCTTTGTTTCATCTTGCATGCCTTTATAGTTATCAATAAAAATGAAACGTTTCAAAGTTGGTACGGAACAATTTCTAGACCCCTTTATTTGTTAATGAATCGCGTACGTAATGGCTGATTCTTGGTTGCTTAACGTTCACTTGCAAATATTCCATGCATGTTCAGGATAAGCACAAAGCAGCAACACATACTTCATGTAGGTCCAGGAAGGAGGCCCTCTGGAAAATACATCAGGGACGTTTGGACTGCCACTGGATAAAATGAGGTATATTGAATAAGCACACAAATTTTGCCTTGCAACAGGCCTTTTAAGGACCCCTCATAAAGTTTTCGCAAGGTTCGTACAGTGTAGTGAGCGTAGTTCTCTGTCTATAAAGCGAGAAAGGCAATCGAGTTGAGATGACCAATGATAATCTGTTTATCGCTATTTTACCTATGACGACGTTGTCAATTTCATGTCAATTTCGTTAGCAACGCCACGTGCCTGTTTATTTTCTAGCGATAATTTTTCATCTCAAGCGAGAAGCGTGATATGAAAAATTATCACAAAAAAGATCAAAGGAAAAATGCACAAAATAGCGATAATATACAGATATTGTTTAAAGCTCCGCCCAATGTCGGACTGAGTATTGTATGAACCCGCGTGACCTCAGAATGTGTATTGCAACGACGTATCAATTGCGAATTAACAATTTCTTTTATACGTTCTGTTTCTTTTCCAACATTTCTTTAGAGCAATAGGAATTGATAACATACACTAATAAACAGCAGCCTTTTTACGATGAAAACTATCGATATCAAAACTTAAATACGTATGATTGTGTAACAAAAGAAACCATGTCAATTTCAGTATGCATGTTAAGTGAATGTCTGAATCGTAGGACAACTCGTGCACTCCTGTTTCAAATTGAATAATGTTTTGTTATTTGTTTTTACTGTTGAAATTAGTTGTTATGTTAAAATTGATAATTATTCACTTTGAGCGATGTATTATTGTTGACCATTCGAGATTCTTTTTTTGCGAACCCGTCTTCAGCTGAATGTTTGATTCATGTACATCGTATTACTACACTGGCCTCAAGGGATTTCAAATCAAAAATAAATGCGAAACATGTGTTTCAAAACATAAATAATATACAGAATTAATTGCAGAATAACGACAATAACTGTTTAGTGTCTTTAAAGATCAGCTGTATTTGTACTCGGCTCGAAACAGGTGTAATAGCTCGCTAAAAGCTCGCATACACCTTGTTTCCTAGCCTCGTACAAATACAGCTGATCTTTAAAGACACTAAACAGTTATTGTCTATATATGCACACTTATGAGAACTCATAAGATCGTATATACTCTCGATACTGTTTACTTATATTTGGCATTGCACGTCAAGTTTTAATTAAAATGCGTGTTATTACGTCTTTAACTGTTTGCGTTGGACATATACTGATAAACTCATCATAAATACCAGAACTAAATTTTATACATACACCAGACGCGCGTTTCGTCTACAAAAGACACATCAAGGACGCTCGAATCCAAAAAAGTTAAAAACCCAAACAAGTATGAAGTCGAAGAGCATTGAGATCACTGACTGATACTTTAGTAACATGATTTACCTTTTAGTTGTAATTTGCTTTGAAATAACTTTAAGTTACTACAATAACATTTTTGTCGCATACGGTAACGTTTTACTTCATTGTTGACTTTTGTATGTTGAACTATAATAATTGCTGTATACACCTACATGTACTTCATTTAAACTTTGGTGGAAAGTTGTCTCACTTGCCAACACAAACATCTAAAGGTATATGTAAAAAAAACAGTTGGAATGTTATCTAAGGCACTCAGCAAACTAAGTTCAGCGAGTTCATATGGCTGCTTTCGTTTAGGCGAATTCGGACCAACATCGGCATTTGAAAGAGCCTCAAATTGTGAACAAAAATGGTCATTAAAGTTTTGTTTGGCAGTACTATACTTTTTGAAACTTAATTTCCTCTGGAATATATTTATTAACAGTTAATTTCATCTGGAATAACGTTGAACGTCCCAATTTTCAACTTAAACATTCCTTATTAGAATTTAGATTATCATTAGATATACACTGGTTAAATATTGTAATTTTGGCTTTAAATGACAGATATTTTAAGTTAATCTTCTTTGACTAAAGTTAACAGATAAACATTTACAATAAAATACAGAAAAAGGGTCGCCGACACCATTTCGAATAACTTTACAAGAAAGTGATTTGTGACGGTTTTTGTAAACGAACTGTACAGTGATTATTTAAAAACGCACAACGAACGCGACACATTTGATTGAACGAACAATACAGTAAGAGAAAATTTATTTAGTATGATATTGCGTTTATTCCAAGTTCTAGGGAACATTTGAAGACACGTAGTAATTCAACGTATACACATGTAGTTATTTATTATTGCTTAAGGTATTAATACGCAAAAGTGTATGCACGAAAAGATATTCAGCATTGTTTATCTCATGAAACGTATGAAATTGCACCATGTATGTGCGTTTTGCATCTAGCAGTTTTATCAAACGTTTTATGCAATATCTAAAATTTACAACAACTGTGAAATTGAATGCATAAACTAACTTGCACATTGACATATCTATATATACTCAAATATATTCTAGAGAGGCATTCGAAATTGTTGTCATCCATATGTTGTCCTGATTATCGCTTCGAACGCGTCAACGTCCGGATTCATTTGTATCGGGGTCATACGGGGTGATATTTGCCAAGTAGAAATATTCAAGACAGAAATCAATGATTTTATAACAAAGTAACTTATGGGGTATAACAAATGACATTGATTGATAACATTTGATTTTGTAAGTTTGTATGGACTTCCCCTTTTTTATTTAAGGAATGACTGTAATATTTTTTCTGTCTATGAAGAAATAACATAAAAAATTTGGTGCACACTGTATAACGCGCGTAGCGGGTTATTTAACAGTGTGCACAACATTTTTTTATGTCACATGACTAAATTATGTCTATGGGCTCATAACAAAATAACGTTAGCCAATCAGAAGACGCGTTAAATCCAAAATTAAATTATTTCATCGTTTCTTAGATGGATTTTTGTACATCCAATTTTACAAATAATCGTAAATTTAAAAGAAATAAAGTTAGTTAATTCATATAACACTCCATAACGATATGTTGTTATATTTCAGTAACCATGAGTATATCACATCATAGTGGAAATTGTCCAAATTGCAGACAAAATATCAATGAAGGTCAACGGTTTTGCGAACACTGTGGATATAAAATTGAAGCGAGTAGATCGACAATGATTTGCCTGGGAAAAATGGAGGATGGCAATCAATGTAACGGATTGCTGAGAAACGATGCAAGTTTTTGCCCAAACTGTGGGACGCGAAACCATATTTTAGGTAAAATCAGAGTCAATGCATTTGACCATTTGATAATCTTTAATACAATGATACTAAAAGTGTTACACACTTTACTCAGGTGCCTGTTGTGTGGTTATTTTTTGTTGATTCAAAACTTTAAAGTGTTTCTCATTTTTCATAATTTATATACATTAGACCGTTGGTTTTCTTGTTTGAATTGGTCTACACTTGTCATTTTGGGGCTGTGTATAGCTTCCTGTTTAGTGTGAACTAAGGCTCCACGTTGAAGATCGTACTTTGACCTATTATGGTTTACTTTTTGCATACATTGACTTGGATGGATAGCTATCTAATTTGCACTCATACCGCATCTTCTTATTTATATCAATTATTAAGGCATATATTCGATTTAAGATTTTAAACGAATTTACATTGAGAAAAATATTTGAATATAACATTTTGAAGTCTTACCAAAATAGTGTAGATGATTGGTAGAATGCCGCAACAGATATTTTGCTGCTAACATCTTTTGGGATCGTACAGATTTTATGTTAATATTGTAACATTACACGTGCTTTCCCTGACATTGTAAATATTATGATTTAAAAAAAAAACAAAAGCTTGACTTCTAATTTTATGGCTGTACAGCGTTGATCGTGCACACTTTAAAACATCAATATAAGTGTAAAAGAAACTCTCAGCTTTTAAAAACATTTGGATATGTTCAGTCTATGTTCAAACTGTTCAGTAATAAACACATTTATTCTAAAACCAGCTGTTGGCTTAACATGGGTTATGTTCTTCTCATATATTTCATGATTGTATAATACTAAACCCCTAAAAGGATGGATTGTACCTGATATGCATATGATGAAGACATAATCTTTCAATCCGTTTAATTGAGGTCAGAGCTGGCATGTCAGTAACTGCTAGTAGTCATTCATTTGTTATTCATGTATTATTGTCATTTTTTGTTTGTTTGTTTGTTTCATATTCTGACATTGGACTCGGACTTCTCTTTAACTTAGTTTTACTTTGCGTATTGTTGTGCGTTTGGTTTTTTGTACATTGCCTAGAGGTAAAGGAGTTGGGTTCAGATCTAAAAAAAAAACATGTTTAACCCCGTTGCAATTTTGTGCCTGTCCCAAGTCTGGACTTTTGTAAGTCTTGTATGATTTTTAATTTTAGTTTCTTGTGTATAATTCGGAGTTTAGTATGACGACCACTATCACTGAACTAGTATACATATTTGTTTAGGGGCCAACTAAAGGATGCCTTCGGGTGCGGGAGTTTCTCGCTACACTGGTGGCCTCTGCCTGTTGTCTGCTCTATGGAGGGTTGTTGTCGCTTTGAAACATTTCCCATTTCCATTCTCAATTTTATTATTGTCCCCCTGTACACATCATCATCATTCTAGATAGTCTTAAAAGTTTCTCTACATTATTTTATTGACTAAAAGCGAATCGTCTGAACAAAACTGAATGCACCGCAGTCGATAATTCTGAAAAATCGAATAAAACATGACTTAACAATTTAAATTTCAGGCTTTTATTAAGATGTTGTAAAGATCAATATTACTACTTCAAACTAAATTTGTATTACTATTTTGTCGACACTTGTCTACAATATTTATCAAATGTAATCATAGTATGCCGAAAAGTTGTAACTAAATATGCAATGAGACACAAACTCACTGTTTAAAACAAGAACAACGTTTATTGTAGAATACTGAATAAATGTTGTATAAAAAAAATACTGAACTCCAAGACCAAATCGAATCTGCAAGTCCCTTTACAAATGGCAAAATCAAAACTTTCTGGTTGACGATAGTTCCTATATATCGTATTTGGTTTTCCCTTCATTGTTTTGTACATGAAACATGCTGTCTAATTTTGCGTTTTAACTGTTTAATTATTGTCACGTTAGACCCCATTGTAGGCTAGCTGTATGTTTTTGTGTATGATAGAGAGTTGTCTCATTGACCATGAATAATACCACATCTTTATAATCTTATATCAATTGTAATCTTACATTTATGAGTATGCTAGAAAAAAGGAACCTGATGTTCAGTAGTTGTCGTCTATTGATATTGTTAATAAAATGTTTCTCTTTTTTACTATTTACATCACTGGGTCGATGCCACTGCTGGTTGACGTTTCGTCCCCGAGGGTATCACCAGCCCAGTAGTCAGCACTTCGGTGTTGACATGAATATCAATTATGTGATCATTTTTATAAATTTCCTGATACAAAACTTTGAATTTTTCGAAAAACTAAGGATTTTCTTGTCCCAGGAATAGATTACCTTAGCCGTATTTGGCACAACATTTTGAAATTTTTGATCCTCTATGCTCTTCAACTTTATATCGTTTGGCTTTTATAACTATTTTGATATGAGCGTCACTGATGAGTCTTATGTAGACGAAACGCGCGTCTGGCGTACTAAATTATAATCCTGGTACTTTTGATAACTATTTACACCACTGGGTCGATGCCACTGCTGGTGGACGTTTCGTCCCCGAGGGTATCACCAGCCTAGTAGTCAGCACTTCGGTGTTGACATGAATATCAATTATATGATCATTTTTATAAATTTCCTAATACAAAACTTTGAATTTTTCGAAAAACTAAGGATTTTCTTGTCCCAGGAATAGATTACCTTAGCCGTATTTGGCACAACTTTTTGGAATTTTGGATCCTCTATGCTCTTCAACTTTATATTGTTTGGCTTTTATAACTATTTTGATATATGCGTCACTGATGAGTCTTATGTAGACGAAACGCGCCTCTGGTGTACTATATTATAATCCTGGTACTTTTGATAACTATTTAATATAGATACATGTAAATATCAAATCTTCTTATATCTTCTAAACAATTAAGCTGTTATTAATGCTTTAATTGCATTAAGTTTTGTTTAACGTAGCACAAGCATCAGCATCAAATATGGTTACCGAAGGAGCTCGCAGTGAATTATTATATACAAGGTCTACTGACGATGAAGGTGGAGATATTTGGGAAATCAGTGGCGCAGTACTTGAAAATGAAGGTATTTTTTTTCTCCAAAATTAGCAAGAACGTATTCCGCTTTAAAAGGGGTCTCATATTCGATTAAGAAGAATGTAAAAAACATTCATCAAAATTATAAATAGAATAAAAATAAACAAATTACAAGGTATGGGCTCAATAATATGTAACTTCTTTCACCGTCTATTTGAGTAAAGACGCCATCTATTGAACTATCGAGTTGAAATCCGAATACCTCCTAAGAGATATAAACATAAAGATAAATATAAATATGACAGCGAAATCGTGCTGTTGGATTTTTCTAGGTCTGTTTAAATCGTATTATAGATTAAAACCAGATGTTAATCGTAGTTATGACCTGTATTAGAATGTATTTTGTGAATCGAATCAGTCAATCAAACTATTTACCTTTGTGTCTCTTTTAATTTTCTTTTGAATAACAAGACACGTACAATTCATGCGTTATACATCTGTAGCATAGGGGTTTAATTTAAGTTTACACGAGTACGGATTCAATGAGGTCAAATTATTAATTGCGAGTAAATAATTCATTAAGACCGTTTTATTCACTATTTTGACAAAATTTAACTATACTGGTTGCTAAAATCGCAATATTTATCTTTCATTAATGATTGAACGAAAAACAATCATATTTTAGATTTTTTTTATATATCTGGTAGATAGTGCTCCCTTAAAAGCAAAATATTTGAATATATTTATAAAACAATTTAAAATTTAGTACAGAAACATGGATTGATTAGGATATTGCTGAGTTATAAAATTGCATAAACGAAGAAAATCAAAATAGTTTTGAATTGACCGAAATTTTAATTTATTACTGTTTGATTAATTCAAACATTAGAACTCGTGTGTATTTTCTAATTCTTGTTTGGCTAGTGATTGAGGAAAAACATCATGTACTAAAAAGGATGTGTTACGGCAACTGCGTTAATAAATACTGTAAAAGGTCACTAGCACACTATGTAACTGATAATACATGTTTTAATTGTCGTATTTTCGTATTTTTGTGTAGCACAGGCCTCAGTATCAAATAAGGTGGTAGCTGACAATGAATCTTTAAGTTCAAGATCTACTGACGATGAGGCTGGAGATATTTGGAATACGAGTGACGCAGTGCTTAAAGATGAAGGTGATTATTTTTTCCAAAATCATCAAGAATATCTTCCGTTTTCATAAAATGTCCTGTACCAAGTCAGAAAATGGCATTTGCTATCTAATAGTTTGTTTCTGTGTGTGTTTCATTGTCTTTGCATTTTATTTTACTTTTGGGGGAGGGTATTTTGTTGCACGTCAGTGTATCTGTTGTTTCGTAGTTTTTTTAAAAGTTCATGTGTTTACCTCAGTTTAAGATTGTTTCCTCTCAATCGATTTATGACTTTCGAACAGCAGTATACTGCTGTTGCCTTTATTTGAATGAATAAGGTTAATATTTGTTCATATAAAACAAAAACGTTATGAAATTTAATGGACCAAGAAAAAACAAGACAGCTTTAAATGATGTAAAATGGAATTTTAATATAAAAAAGAAGATGTGGTATGATTGCCAATGAGACAACTATCCATAAAAGACCAAAATGACACAGACATTAACAACTATAGGTCACCGTACGGCCTTCAACAATGAGCAAAGCCCATACCGCATAGTCAGCTATAAAAGGCCCGATAACACAATGTAAAACAATTCAAACGAGAAAACTAACGGCCTTATTTACGTAAAAAAATGAACGAAAAACAAATATGTAACACATGCACATACGACAACCACTAAACTACAGGCTCCTGACTTGGGACAGGAAAGACTGTTGGAATATTTATAAATTGATGGACTTGTGTCTATTTGCAATATTTTGTTTGGACAACTGTTTATTGTTGAAGACAATATGTAGATTACGATTATTTATGTACTCATTTGTAAAACACTATTCTAACACATTTGATATACCTTTTATAACTTAAGAGTTTTTTCATCTCTTGTTTTACAATTCTATTTTTTGTCGTTATATTATAGATAATGCATAGTTTAAGGTTTTTCTTGTCTTAGAACACACAGGGAGGTGTCGGATTGTTCAAATGAAAGACTGACCGTAGGGAGGTATTTCTTTCGGCAATTCTGACACCCGTGGTCGTGTGGTCTAGCGCGCCGGATACAGTGCAGGCGATTATCACGATATCTCAAAAGCATGGGTTTGAATCCCGGCGATGGAAGAACTAAATATTTGCGAAATCAAATTTACAGATCTGACATTGTTGCGGACAGTTTAGTACCTACACTATATATCTGAGCATGCAAATCTTGTAGATTCTTTTTTTAATCTTTATAAAATGTGGCGTTTTGTTATTCATCAATCAATTTTTATATTCAGTGTAAACCCTCAAAACGTTCATGGGGCCTTGGTGGCCGAGTCGTCTATTTAGTTACTAATGTAATCACTAGCCAGTCAACACTGATGTTGTGATTTCGAATCTTACTCGTGCCTAAACCTAAATCGATTAGGATTGTCAGTTTTTCTATGGAGGGTCGGTCTTTTTTTACGGCCACTCCTGCTTCCTTCACCAAAAAAATTGACCGCCACGAAATAGCCTAAACGCGGTGCTTAAAAGTGGCGTAAAAACAACAAAAACAAAATCAAAAGATTTATCTGTTTTTTTCTTTATTTGATATCGTGTAATAATGTGATGTTGATCACATAATTTTGGTAGTCTGGGTTCTTTTGGTCAGCGCTAGTTCAGTTTTTAGTTATTAGCGCTCAATAAACTAAAGCTAAACAAACATAAAATAAAAAAGCAAGTACAGGTTTAAAAAAAACGTTGATTGATTTATAAACACCTAAAATTGTTCAAATTTTACTTTACCAGATGCGGTTCCGACATGTCGTGTCTTCAAGGAGAATCAATACAAACATATTTGGATAGAATTAATATTTACAAACGTTGAACAGATACATATGTCATTAAAAAAGGGACCCAAAGGATTGACCAACTCGGTCTAGGAATGAAAATCAAGCAGATTTATTTCCAATAGCCAATTATGGATACTATAACATTTTGTTTCCGATTAAAACTAATCAAAAAGTAAAATCACAAAAAAAATAACTCCGAGGAAAATTCAAAACGGAAAGTTCCTAATCAAATGGTAAAGTAAATGATAAAATACATCAAACTAATGGACAAATAGCAATCGAACAATAGAAGAACCTATTCATTTTCTCTTTGTTGGGGATGAAAAATAACTTATATGTTCCTTATGTCGTAACTACAATCCGCTTCTCTTTTCACGAAATACACTATTTATAAGGTGTGTAATTATACCAGCAACACGACGGGTGACAAATGTTTCGTGTCTGTTTGTCAATTTGTTTTCGATCAATGGGGTTGACTGTCCCTCTGATATCTTTTGGCACTCTTAAATATAGATGGTATTGTGAAAGAACTCAACCAATAAACCTAATGAGACACTTAAGACACTTCAAATAAAACGAAATAATAGACATTTGCTTAATAATGAAGAAGCAATTATTAAGACAAACGAACAAGTAGTTCATTATGAAAAGAAAAGAAGGATAACTCGACATCTTACATCATGTCATTTCATATATGATCATACCAAAAATAAGCAAAAGAAATCATACATACTCACTTTACATTGGACAAACAAGAACTTGCCTTGGAGTCTGGTATTTTTGTTAGATAATTATTACAAATTAACACAGCGATATTTTAAAGCATGCTTGTTTTAAATATACTTGGGGTGCGATGTCAACATATTAACGTTAGCATCGATATATACCCAAAATATGCGTATAGGCGATTCAACTTCTAGTTTTCGTGTATAATCAAAATAATTTGAGCCCTTTACATTACTATGGACAGCGAAAAAGCTATATACACTTGGTCTTAATAAGTACTTATGAATATTCTCTTTGTCAAAGGAAAGAGGGAAGAAAGATACCAGAGGAACACTCAGACTCATAAATCGAAAATAAACTGACAACGCCTGGCTAAAAATGTAAGAAGACAAACAGATAAACAAAAGAACACATAACACAACATAGAAAACTAAAGATAAAGCAAGACAAATCCCACCAAAAACTAGGGGTGATCTCAGGTACTCCGGAAAGGTAAGCAGATCCTGCTCCACATGTGGCACCCTTAGACTTGCTTATGTTATAACAAATCCGTCTTATTCGGAAGGTCCCATTCGTGAAAGGGAAGGGGATTATAGTAAGAACGTAAGGAACATATCTGATATCATTTGTTTGACGGTTATTCCATAGCGGTCAACCAACTCGTGATGGCGTCCGTAAAATTTAAGAAGTAATGATTTTAACTTCCCCATTTGGAACTCCTGGTTTAATAGCTTTCTTGTGAGTAGCAACCCTCTATCAAGAAAATAATCATAGGAAACGCAAACATGCGAATATCGTATCAATGAGGAGATATATAACCCGTATACAGGTGCTGCTGGAATGTTGCTACTTAGAAATGGAAGTTCACAATTTGAATCTTTACTCTCTTTTTGTCGTAAAGTTTTGTTTTCAACCGACCCTCATTGTCAATTTCTAGATGTTAGTCAAGATATGAGGCTGACTTAACTGTATCTGTTGTATCCTTTATCTCTAGTTCGATTGTATAGATGCGTGCAACACTGATGTCTTTATACGTTTCTTAAATATTGATTAATAACGTATTTACGTCCTGGACATATATACAAATAAAATCTCATCTGAACTGGTATAGTCAAACAAATGGCAGCGGGTTCGAAATCACGACGGAAGTATAGAGAGCAAATAAATAAATACATTATGATATTTAAACACAATTAGTTCTATAGCTGTCATTATCTTTCTTATAGCTTTCAATAATCCAGCTCTGTACGATGAATTTTATAGTGACCTGGAATCCGGAGGCGCATCCACAACAGAGGCCTCGATAGAAGAAATATTGAACAGGTGGGAAACAGAAGAAGTACAATTTGGAATTGTCGGTCGGTCTGCAATGGGGAAGTCAACATTTATCAATTTACTGCTAAATCTTAGTCCAACAGATCCTGGGCATGCCAAAGTTGGAGAAGGAGATTGCACAACATTGATAAAGATATATGAACATCCAAAGTTTGGTTCATTCAAGCTTGTAGACTTCCCTGGATTTGGGACGCTCAACATGACGAAAGATCAATTCCTTGTCAAATTTAATTCTGTGAACCTAGACTATTTCTTTGTTTTTATTGACACCGTACTTATGGAAGAAGATATATGGCTAGTTAAAAAACTGAAGGAACGAAAAATCGCATATTCGTTCGTGAGAACCAAGATTGATGTTATTGTTGATAAAGCGAGGAAGAATGGAACTAACGAACAAGAAGCGATCGCTCAAATAAGGAGTAAATTAGAAGATACAATGGCACGTAACGATACTCTGAGAGGTTCAAAGTTATTTCTTATTTCAAACTTCAAAGAGTATTTTCATTATGGGGATTTGATTAGATTACTGATACACATAACTTCTTTAATTCCCGATGGTAAAGTGGAAGCGCTGCTTTTCTTTCTTCCTTTGTTAACTCCAGAACTTATTGAATTGAAATGCAAAACATTAAAGAAGAGGATTAAATTTGTGGCTGTTGCGACTGGTGTGATTGCTGCTATCCCAATTCCGTTGGTTGATTTCCCTGTGAACATTGCTATAGTTACTCGAGAGGTACGCAGATATATCAGAATTCTAAACCTTGACCAGCCATATGTCAAAAAAGTTCCAGGACTAAAACATCCGTCTTTAAAGGATAAGACCAAAATCGAATCAATAAAGGCACAATTTATGAAATGCTTGAAGCTAGGAGCAGTCGCAGCAGTATCTCAACTTGACTGGGTATTGCCTGGTATTGGATCTGCCATTGCTGGGCCTGCAGCAATCGCTTTGATTGCTCATCATTTGAAGTCTGAATTGGAAGTGCTTCGAGTAGATGCAGAAGTGGTATATGTCTATATGTTAGAACATACATAAACGACGTAAGAGCTGGGAAAAGTGAAGGAACTAACAGCGATAAAACTCTACACCGCAACAACCATTAAAATGTTTGTCTGTCATTAAGTCTGATTATTTGTCAATAAAAACTTATCAATATTCTATCGTAGCACTTGCGTGTAATTTCACACTGCGATAAGACGTGTCACGGTACTTGTCTATCCCAAATTCATGTATTTGGTTTTGATGTTATATTTGTTATTCTCGTGGGATTTTGTCTGATGCTTGGTCCGTTTCTATGTGTGTTACATTTTAGTGTTGTGTCGTTGTTCTCCTCTTATTTTTAATGCGTTTCCCTCGGTTTTAGTTTGTTACCCCGATTTTGTTTTTTGTCCATGAATTTATGAGCTTTGAACAGCGGTATACTACTGTTACCTTTATTGCGTACCGCCAGCTTTTTTTTTTAGTTGAGAGTATTTTGTGGAGTTGTTCGCATTTTGTTTTGTATGTCCCATCTGTACATTTCGCCACTTTTATAAATGTTTACGCAACGAGTTCTTTTATATATCATATTTTCGTTTTACTAATTGTTGAACGTGCATCTGAGGAACGCCTACCGTAATGAGTGACCGTTAAACTATTAAATACATAATTGTGTCTTGGTGATTTCTCATAATTGTTTTAACCATGTCTTGGAGTATTTTATAAAGTATTGGAACGTTACTGGATTTTAAAAGTCATCACTCATTGAGCTAATGATGAATATATCATTATCTTGAAAATTGCCCCTTTTTATACGCCCGTCTAAATTTTCACAAGACGTATTATGGTATGCAATTGTCCGGCGTCAGTCTGTCTGTCTGTCTGTATGTCGTAAACATGTCTTACCGTAATTTGAGAACAACTTATTCAAATTTCATGAAAATATGATTCAAACTTTTTGAGTAACGGGACTTTGTATTTAAAACAGGAGTGCGTTTTTTTCACATGTCGCGCCGTATTTCAAAAACGATTATTGATTAAAACTTTGCACACTTCGTAGTTTTATAACTCTAAACATCTGAATACTTTTTGATGATGATTCAAAATTTATTATTATAGTTTTTTGGGTTTTTTGTAAAACACGTTGCGCCGTATCTCAGAAACTATTTATGATTTTTGCATAAAACGTCACACATAGGACGACGGGCGTATCATGCGCTAGTGCAAAGTTGTTTATTTATATTAGTACATTTTATTTGAATCTTGAAAATTTAATACGAAAAATTCTCTGGAATAAGTAATAATTTTCGCTGCTACAGAATGTATAGCGAAATCGGAAATTACTCACATATCAATTGTTGCCTATATTTAGAATTGGGTCTTCCCTGATAAAAAAAAAATACATCAAGAAATGGTAAACAAAATAACAAAATTAAATATCCATAAATTGCCTTATAACTTTATGTTATTAAATTAGCTAGAAAGATAATTGAACTTAAGACTTTATTTATTTCATGATATCATACACATGGGTTACCTAATGAATATCACTCTCAAAACATAATTACATTACTAAAAAGGGCATGAAGTAACATTTCATTTTATAGAAACATTTCTACATTTCAGAGATGATAAGCTGAAAGGAGTCAACAGCAAAAAACTCACTGTAATCATGTCAATATGAAATAACAATAATTGTTAGAACTGTCCTAGCCATAATGTAAAAATAATCAACTATTCAGAGTTTCTTGCCAACGCCAACATTAGTGTAAACTCTTTGAATCAGTTTAAAATACTCATCCACCCTGTTTGTACATATATGTAAATGAGTTAATTTTGTTTTTTATTTTTGCACAAATTTAATTTTTGATTAATTTGCGATGCGCCGACGTATAGTCATCAATGTACTGATAGATCGTCGACCAATGTAAATGTAGATGTATATGTAACTAGTTAAAAGCCAAAAACAATTAATAATAAAAAAAAAATCATGTATCAGAGACTAAAATCAACTAAAACACATCCCAGGGATTTAGTATTTTAACGTCATAAACAGTCAGAGAAGACATGACTTGTGCAATACCAAAAATAAATGTATCGACAGGTAGTAGGATAGTGAGGAGCGATTTCTATAGAGATAAAAATTAACGTGTCTGTGTCTCTATACATGCCGCCTCAAAAGAAGATACAATTTAATTATGTTTTAATTTGCTAATGACAAAATCGATATTAGTGCCAATGTAAACTATATTCAGAGATCTAATTACAATATTGGTACGATAACCCTTACTTGTAAGTTTGTTTAAAGGTTAGATGAGTTTACACGGATCACACAGTGATTTCCTCGCTTTAGGTACAATATTACCATAAAATTTAGGGTGTGAAATACCATTTTTAATAAGTTTTCTTCAGGTGTAGCCAAATTTACTAATCAAATCTTTGTATCTATGAAAGAATTAGGTAAAAATTCTAAGTAATTACGGTATCAAAATCCTTGACACAGCAATTTCCCAGTGATGCATTGATTGCGTTCGTTAAAATCTATGTCATCCGAACACACACGGACAAACCGAACGAGTTGGGATATATAAACACCGTATGATGGAGACAAAGGCTGCTGTCTAAAAAAGGAAAATTAACAATAGGAAATGAAAAATTTAGATTTAGTTAAAGTAAGTTCTTTTGGGGAAATTTCTGAAGTATATTTAGAGAACTCTGGATTATTCAATGAAAAAATGTCATCCAAATAACGGTAGGTATTTTTGAATGTATCAACTAAATATAACAATGATGGGTCTTTACTGATTTGGTCATAAACTGGGATTCATAGCAATAAAGAAATAAATCTGCTATTAAAGGGGCACAGTTGGTGCCCATAGGAATACCTACTACCTGACAATACACTTTATGTCCGAAACGTACATAAATGTTATCTAGCAGAAAATTTAAAGCTTCAAACATATCCTCTCATTTCCAGTAAGTGTATCCAACATACTTTCCTTTTTCGTTACAGAAAAAGGCTTTTAAACGACTAACAGCAAATAACAGTAGAAAAATCATAACTGTCAACAGAATTGTAAGGACCATTGAAAGCATGTATTTTATCTAAAACCTCTAAAGAATTTAACACTCCAAAAATAATTAATACCAGTATTTTCATAAGCTTAATTACAGAAGTTAATAACCCGTTCTTTGATAGTAGTAAGGGAGGTAGTTAGAAGCACTGATACATTAGTAGTAGAACACTTACTCGAAGCGGAGATGAAACGGCATTTAAATGGTTTTTGTGTAATTTCGGTAATCAGTACATGGTAGGGACTTTCAAATGTTCGGAAGATGATTTAAGCTTGGTAGTGGCAGTATGCTTGTTAACGATTTGACTCTGTGGTGCGCACTGACCTGAATGTAGAAGAATTGATAATTTCGTTTTGAAGAACTTCCGTGTAGTATATGCGTCACACCACATGGTTCCTATTATTAATTTCGGAATTGTTTTCTAAATGAGATATTCGAATATTAACAGTATTCATAATTTAATCAAATAACTGTCTAAAGATTTTTTATCAGATTTTTCACGTTTGCACCAATTTTTACAGTACGCAGACAGAGCGTCTTTAATTATCTGACGACACTGTTTCCAATCTATTGTAGATGGAGGACGGTATTTCGGTCCTTTCTTTAGAAAAGTTATGACCTCACGGTCTTCGACGATGTTGAGGTCTCCTGTAATAATATGACCATATGGAACATATTCAAAACTAGATGTTTCGAAATCTCAAGTGGAAGGAACATTATTTTCTATGTTGACGTCTGTTGTAATTGACGTATAATCAAAAATCAAATTTCTGCTCGGTTTTTTATAAGAATACGAAATAATTGGTTGTTCTATATTATCAAAATATGGAGGTATTAAGCTATAGACAGAAGAGTCATTGAATATG
This sequence comes from Mytilus galloprovincialis, assembly GCF_965363235.1. Taxonomy (NCBI): domain Eukaryota; kingdom Metazoa; phylum Mollusca; class Bivalvia; order Mytilida; family Mytilidae; genus Mytilus; species Mytilus galloprovincialis. The sequence goes on along the minus strand of NC_134840.1, from coordinate 111,295,439 downwards.
CTAGACAAATTAATAAAATCAATACCTCTATTTATATATTTTAATTTAAGAAAATGTCGTTTATGATTTTCAGGTTTATCAATACTAGGAAATAGCCTGTGATGACAAAAGGCTTTAATAATACGGGTGTATTCATAAAACGGGCTAAAAAAAAAGAAATTTTATCACACTCCAGAAAAATAGCATATAATTACTTATAGGTATCTGACCCAGATTGCACAATACTTGATGTCCGCCATTATTCTTTATTATAGATAACAGATCAGCAAGTGTATAATTTATACGATGTTTAATACGTTGATTACGGTTTTTGCGTTTACCATGAGACCTATTATTTCTAAGTCGTTTATCAACAATATTAATGACATCTATAGAGGTTTTAGATATGTTCCCTTGTCCTAATATTTTATCATTTAGACCGAGAGGATAAGCTGTTTGAAGTCTTTTTATCCAAAACAATTCGCGAACTTCGCGTGATTTTTTCAAATTGCTTGTGCGATTCTCCTGGTTGTTTCTGAACGGTTTCGAGGGGTTGGAATGTTATATATTTATTATACGTATCTAAACGGTGATATACTAAACTTTTTAATTTTTTGGGTCTACGAAAGCGGTAGAGATGTTCTTGATTTCTTCTGTGATACTCCTGCATATTGAATACCACACTAAGGTTGGGTTCATGTTACCACATATATTAGATTTTGAGTTTTTCATGTAATATCACAGGAAAAGGAGAGCGAAGAGGTTCTCCCGTTCACTGTTGATCTTATAGTATTTAGAGAAGTCAATCTAAAACAGGTTAGTCATTTTTTTTTTGGCATTGCACGGGAAAATTTGTGGATATCCACGTACATTTTTGTTAAATAATCTGGCTGTAATGGCATTACCAATACGTTTATTTATGCACGTAGATAACCTAGAAGTTGTGTTGTTAATAATATTTTTTTCATTCCGTAAAATCATGATTATTAAATATGGGTATAGGAACAATACAAAAGACCGGAGGTTGTAACATTAAGGAGGATCACAGTTACGGAATAGGAAGTTTTAAGGAGTGCAGTGAAGAACTCTTACAAAAACTGTCATAAAAGGCCGGACGTATAGACTTAAATATAACAAAACTGACATATATAACAAACACAGAGCAATAACAGAGGTTGTAAGAAATCTTAGTAAAACCATAGCAGGGAGCAATAATAAAAAATAGCAGGCGTGGATGAGTATCAATACATCCAAACGTCGTAATATTGAATAAACAATAAAGATATAAACATGTGAAAGCTCTCTCACAGGCAAACAACCAATAACTGAAAAATATAAGGGCATACACTACAAGCACGGGGATACATTCTACTGCATCCAAACAGCACGAGTAACAAACCCTGCAGTAAATAGATATAGGAAGATGTGGTGTGAGTGCCAATGAGACAACTCTCCATCCAAATAACAATTTAAAAAAAATATACCATTATAGGTCAATGTACGGCCTTCAACATGGAGCCTTTGCTCACACCAAAAAACAAGCTATAATGGACCCAAAAATTACTAGTGTAAAATCATTCAAACGGGAAAAACAACGGTCTAATCTATATAATATAAAAAAGAACAGAAACGAGAAACACGTATAAATTACATAAACAAACGACAACTACTGTACATCAGATTCCTGACTTAAGACAGATGCGAACATTTGCAGCGGGATTAAACGTTTTAATGGATCTAAACCTTCTCCCTTTTTCTGAAACAATAGCACAACATCACAATATAGAAAAACACACGATAAAATATCAATTGGCAGGCTTAACTCAATCAAAAAACGTACATTAATACACTATAAACTAATAAATTTGATCTGCGATATCTGAATGCAAATGCACAGTTAATAAAATATTAGGGACAAACATTCAAGGCCAAAAAGCAAACAAACAAGTCCAAACAAAGCCTTGTCAAGACACCACTGCGAAATATTTAACCCTTCGAAAATATTCACTTTAGAAAAAAAAAACGGTAAAAAATACAAGTAAATCTTGAAGTTTATACAAACTAGTAAGAAGAAGGGATATTCCAAATAATCAAAGCTGGTTTATACACAAGATCCATATAAATATAGAATAACAAAAAAGCATTATGAACATTATCAACAGGTCGAATTAGCAAGAAATACGATTTGAGATTACTCACAGTTACTGAAGAACATTTCTCCACAAGTAACCTGTCATCTATTATATGAACATCCTTCATAAAAAAATCTTATTAAGAAAGTTAGTGCATTGTGATGACATCGCTACTGTTTAACCGTGTCCGAGCAAAACCTTCCCAAATGGGAAACAACTGTTAAAGAATGTTCAAATACATTGCAATCTAGACTTTTGATTACATTTTGCCAGAGTGAAAAATATCAGTCATATATTGTCTTGTTATTTTCATGTGGACAGAAACAGAGTAAGTAAGAATGAGTTACATACCATAAATTTGAAGAAAAAAAAAGTTTTGGTAATTCATTTGAAATACAAGCCATACCCACAAAAGATAGCAAATTTTTCTTATATATTAATAGTTCTAAATTTTTATTTGCACTTTTGTTGCCAAGCTTTCTATATTAACAGTATAATATAGAAAGTCTATTAATGCGTACGACTTTTATCTATATATCATTTATGCAGTCTTATTTTCAAAATGTAATTTTTCGTGCCTGGTGGTTAACACTGCATGCAATCAGTCGATACATTTAACTACACACCTGAAAATTTAAAAACTTTACAGAAGTTCAAAAGCAGTTTTATTTTTTATCACTTTCTAAAAAAAGGAATGTGTCTATATTACACTGATGCCCCACTCGCACTATTAGTCATCAAAGGTACCAGGATTATTATTTAATACATCAGTGGCGCGTTTCGTCCACATAAGACTCATCAGTGACGCCCAGATCAAAATAGTTATAAAGCCAAACAAGTACAAAGTTGAAGAGCATTGATGACCCAAAATTCCCCAAAAATTGTGCCAAATACGGCTAAGGTAATATATTCCTGGGATAAGACAATTCTTTGTTTCGTGTAAAATTCAAAGTTTAGTAAACAGGAAATTTATAAAAATGACCATATATTTGATATTCATGACAACACCAAAGTGCTGCTTACTGGGCTGGTGATACCCTCGGGGACGAAACGCCCACAAGCAGTGGCATCGACCCAGTTACTAGTATGTAAATAGTTATCAAAGGTACCAGGATTATAATTTAATACACCAGACTCGCGTTTCGTCTACATACATGTAAGACTCATCAGTGAAGCTCAGATCAAAATGGTTATAAAGCCAAACAAGTACAAAGTTGAAGAGCATTGATGACCAAAAATTACAAGTGGGCCAAATACGGCTAAGGTAATCTATTCCTAGGATAAGAAAATCCTTTGTTTTTTTGTAAAATTCAGAGTTCAGTAAACAGGAATTTTATTATTTTCTATGTTATCAGTAGACCGTGAAATTAGGGTCAAAAAAAGGCAACAGTAGTATACCGCTGTTTTATATTCCTAACTCGATTGAATAAAAAAAACAAATCCGGGTCATAAACTAAAACTGAGAGAAACCTATCAATCACAAGAGGAGAACCACGACACAACAGAAACACAACAGCAAAATTTAACACACACAGAAACGAACTACAATATAACAATGGCCATTTTCCTGACTTGATACAGGACATTTTAAGAAAAAATGGTAGGTTGAATCTGGTTTTGTGGCATGCCAAACCTCCCGCTTTAATGGCAATGTTAAACATAACATTAAAATGAAAACATTACATGACAGGACTACAATACAAATGAATAGTAGAAAATATAGGACAGAGAAACAAACGAATAAAAGCTAACAAAAGGTACGGTGTCAGGTTTAAAATTTTTAAATTTTTAAATTCAAAAATTAGAAGGATAATATCACAGGGAACATGTGTACTAAGTTTTAAGTTGATTGGACTTCAACTTCATCAAAAACTACCAACAAAGTCCCCATTTTTTTTCATCAAATAACTCCATCGTCCATTGGACCAAATGTACCAAGATATGTCATCTGTTATACAATTTCAAACAATAGTATAATAATCCCTAGAGTTATCCACTGGTACATTCTATAATAGCTAATACTTTGTTTCAATTGTATGGAATAATTTTAGATGATGCTTCGTTATCACTTTGGTAATATCAAATTGAACCTTGTATTACATAATAGAGGATAAATAGCATTCATAGCGAAGAAGACATAATGTTCTTATTCCTTATATTTGGCTAGAAAAGGAAACTTTTTCCTAAGCAATACTTTAAGGGGGCTCGCGGGTTTAACTTTTCGCGCCCGTTGAGTCGATTGATGCGCAGCCATTACGGTAATCAGTTCGAACGTCGCAAAATCTTTACTTTCTTCTTATAAATAATTGAAAAACACTAGCTATTTCTGTTCTAGGTTAGTGTTTTTTTTATTATTCATAATTCACAGAAATTTAATTGAGGACGGTATTTAAAACTTCAAAGTCGACTTTATTACGGTTTGTTGACATCGAGAAAGGCCATTTTAGAATCTCGAAAGAAAATTGCTTTCAATATTTTGACAAGTAACCAGCTTTTATATCTATACTAGAATGACTATCAATGTTTGTAATAATTTGTATTCATTTCGGTATATTTTTAAGCTGTTTTACAAATTTTCAACACGTAGATCCATCCAAAGAAAGAGATAAAGTGGTGAGTATGTAAAAGGTACGTTCAGAATTAGTCAATAAAATTTTGTAAATCCTTGAATGATGATTCTTTGTTATAAAATCACGACAATCGTAAAATTATTGTATCGTCTACTAAATAATGTCTCAAAGGAACAAACAAGGAAAATTTTCAAAAAAGAAGAATTTCGAGAAAGACCAAAGGATCAGTGGGCTAGTTTTTCATAGAAGTGGATTGCTATCAGACCACCACAATATACCACCACTTGATCCAGATAATTCTCAAAATATATTAGAACCTGACCACAATATACCTTCATTTGACCCGGTTCATTATCAATACTTAGAGTTAGAACCTGACCACTCATATGCCAAACTGAAAACAATTGAAACATATGATTTATGTATAAATGATGCTTTTGAGTCTGTACCTTATTCACAAGATCATATTCATGAAGAAGTGATTGATGATGATTATGATATAAATGTTGACTTAGACTTCTTACCGTTACCTACAGATTTACTTCCCTTAAACCACTGTAGATATGTTGTTGAACTAGACTTTATTGTTCAGCAGTTGAAACAATGTTCAAAATGTGAAGTGCCCTTACAACTACAAAATTCATTGGGAGTAAAACCTTTTGGTGTTGCTGGTATTTTGTATGTACAATGTACAGAATGTGGAGATGTTGCGAGAATTAGATTAGGGAAAACACATTATGCAAATAAGAATAAAAGAGGAGTTGGTAGATTTGATGTAAATACAAAATTAGCTGCAGGTAAACCAATGTTCTTTCAATTATGATAACGATATAGTCTGGTCATTGATATATATATATGAAGAATGAACTATGTATAAAAAAAAAGTTGTGGTACATTGTATGATTGCTTATAAGACCACTTTCCAACAGACTCCAAATACATACAAGTTTTAAACAGCTTAAGGTCGACATCCAACCTTTAACAATGAGCAAAACCCAAACCATATACATGTATAGTATAGTATAGTATAGTCAGCTATAAATGCATAAATGATAATTGTAAAACAATTCAAACAAAAAAACTTACAATTTTTTAACATGTTTAAAGTTTTTAGCAATGAATGAACAATAAATATGTTACACAGCATCAAATCAAATTGAAAAATAAAATTGAAGCACTGTATTACACACACCTGACTTGGCACACAAGCATAAAGAATATGAAGGGGTTAAATTTTTTGCAGGTGCCCAACTTAGGACAGTGTTGTAAATGTACAGCACAATTTATGAACACAATATAAAAATTAGTTGAAAAGGGCTTATTTTTATATCTCATCAGATCAATAAAAAGCAGAAAACAAGTTACAAACACACAAACTTGGTGAGGCAGATTATTTATACATTTTTAAATAATTATATGTTTGTAATAAACTATGAAAAGTGCAGAAAATACTTAATTCCAAGATTGGCTTAGTCATGTTAGTGGGTTGATACATCACATAAACCTAAATGTTATTTAAAGACATCTTATCTGAAGTTCTGACAATTCAAATTAAAAGAGCATATTTATGTTTTTTGTTTAATTTCAAAATGCTATATGATGCATTAAAGTAGAATATCAGCTGTAAAATTGAGGAAATTTAATTTGATAACCAAAATAGTATTCATATCATACAAGAATTAACTTCAGAATATTATGAGGAAAATGGGTACACAGTACATGTATAACATTGCACATTGAATGAATAGGGCAAATAATGAGGTAGTGAATTTGATAATGTTCTCTACTGTTAATGCCAGCCAACAAGAAACTGATTAAAAAATAGAGTAAGATTTCACTTTTTGATAATGATAATGTCAGAGTATCTTTATGCACATGTCAATCTTAATTGTCAACATGAAAATCCTCTTAAATTCTTAATTTGCAAGATTTATTGTATATACAATGATTTTAGTTCTGGTGTGCTAATATTATGTAATAAATATTAGCACACCAGAACTAAAATCAGCTGCCAGTAGTGTGATAATTTAAAACATACCATTTCATCCTGGTCAAACATTATAATTCCTTATTTTGCATTGTCACAAAATTAATTTTGCTTACCTTTCAATTTCCTACATGTACATAAACATATGGTCCAAATACAATGTATGGTATGATTTTAGCTACATGTACTTTTATAATTTTGCTGATGTTCTAAATTGATTGTTAATTTATATTTTTGTACGTTTTTTTATATTAACAGGTATGATTCATGCAGGTATTTGTGAAACACAGCTGAACAATTTGCTCGCTGCCATGAATGTACATTATCCTCACCACAAGTTCCTAAAATCAAGAGAAAATGAGGTTGGGAATATAATGGAGTGTCAGGCAAATGCTTCAGAAAGGAAGTTTTTACTCGATGAAGCTCTCCAGTCCATGACCATTGATGCAGGCTTGAATGAAATGAATTAAATACAATAATTTTATAAAAATGATAGTCCAGATCCTGTCATTTGCATATACATGTTCATTGTAGATACAATGGCTAACAACTTTACCCAATGTCATTTTATATATTGACATGTATATGTTAATGCCTAAAATATGTGCTAAACTGCCAATCTGCAATCCTGTTTCCTAGCAAGTATAAATAAATAATATATTTTCCAACTATGTACATCTATATATTGTGTAAATCCTGAAAATACTCAAAAACTTCAAAATTTATTTATTGAGATCTAAATCATTGTCTCCGATATCTTAAAAAAAATTGACATACATTTAGTTGAGATGAGGACCATGAAGAAGACCCTAAAATGAACTGGTTAGGCAAAAATATACTTTCATACCTGTAATTTGTACATTAGTTTGCTAATTGCTGGATAAAATTAAATTATATGTATATATTTTATAGATAATCAGTTAGGAACTTTTTTATCTAACTGAGAGCAACATATCTTCAAAGATTATAAGATACAGTTTAAAATCCGTAACTATTTTTTGATTGTCTCCCCTCTTTACTGTTCTCTTTCTTGTGCATGCAACAACTATTCATAGTTCTATTGTGTTGTAGTTCATTTCATCATTATTTCATTATCATAAGAAAAATCATTTTAATAAAGGTATGAACTTTTAAAATCTACTAGGCTCCATGATTATATCATTACAGTACTTCTATGGGTATACCTTTTTTTTTTTGGTATATATATGAAATGACTGAATAAATAGCCAACAATAAGATTAAGGTGCCACAATCACTTTAATACCTTAATTTTGTGGTTGAGTTTTGTGTTTAGGTTTATTTCTATGAAAACATTTCATATTAAATCAATGATAATTCTCAGCTTAAGTCCTGATGTATAAATTAAAGGACAATTTTGCTCTACAACACTTGAGCCAATTTTTATACAACCGCAAAAATTGAAAATTTTTTGGTCGTATATTGGTATCACGTTGGCGTCGTCGTCGTCGTCGTCCGAATACTTTTAGTTTTCGCACTCTAACTTTAGTAAAAGTGAATAGAAATCTATGAAATTTTAACACAAGGTTTATGACCACAAAAGGAAGGTTGGGATTGATTTTAGGAATTTTGGTCCCAACATTTTAGGAATTAGGGGCCAAAAAGGACCCAAATAAGCATTTTCTTGGTTTTCGCACTATAACTTTAGTTTAAGTATATAGAAATCTATGAAATTTGACACAAGGTTCATGACCACAACAGGAAGGTTGGGATTGATTTTTGGAGTATGGTTCCAACAGTTTAGGAATTAGGGGATAAAAAAGGGCCCAAATAAGCATTATTCTTGGTTTTTGCACAATAGCTTTAGTATAAGTCAATAGAAATCAACGAAATTTAAACACAAGGTTTATGACCACAAAAGGAAGGTTGGGATTGATTTTGGGAGTTGATGTCCCAACAGTTTAGGAATTAGGGGCCAAAAAAGGGGCCCAAATAAGCATTATTCTTTGTTTTCGCACCATAACTTTAGTATAAGTAAATAGAAATCTATGAAATTTAAACACAAGGTTAACCGTTTATGACCATAAAGGGAAGGTTGGCTTTGATTTTGGGAGTTTTGGTCCCAACAGTTTAGGAATAAGGGGCCCAAAGGGTCCAAAATTGAACTTTGTTTGATTTCTTCAAAAATTGAATAATTGGGGTTCTTTGATATGCCGAATCTAACTGTGAATGTAGATTCTTAATTTTTGGTCCCGTTTTCAAATTGGTCTACATTAAGGTCCAAAGGGTCCAAAATTAAACTTAGTTTGATTTTAACAAAAAATGAATCCTTGGGGTTCTTTGATATGCTGAATCTAAAAATGTACTTAGATTTTTGATTATTGGCCCAGTTTTCATTTTTCATCAAGTTGGTCCAAATCGGGGTCCAAAATTAAACTTTGTTTGATTTCATAAAAAATTGAATAATTGGGGTTCTTTGATATGCCAAATCTAACTGTGTATGTAGATTCTTAATTTTTGGTCCCGTTTTCAAATTGGTCTACATTAAAGTCCAAAGGGTCCAAAATTAAACTAAGTTTGATTTTAACAAAAATTGAATTCTTGGGCTTTTTTGATATGCTCAATCTAAACATGAACTTAGATTTTAGATTATGGGCCTAGTTTTCAAGTTGGTTCAAATCAGGACCTAAAACTCAATGTTGGCCTGCATATCAATCATGTGTACTGTTAATCATAAACAGATTTTAATTATATATAGTTAAAGCCAAAAAAAAAACGAAAGAAAAGTTGGGTTTTTTTTCAAAAATAACCATTTTTGGTTGCCATGGTTTCACACTTTTGGTGATCTATCTCTCTTAAAAGGTCGGTAACCCCCAATTTTTTTTGCCTTTTCTGTATTTCAATAACAACTCTCTTAGAATGGAAAGTATGATACAAATCTGTAATTTAGATTTAACTTAGCGAATGATCTCATTAAAGTTTGATCAAAAATAACATAAATTTAGCATTTTTATGTACCTTATAGCCTTTGACCTTACGAATTTATCAAATGACCCAAAACTCGATGTTGGCCTGCATATCAATCCTGTGTACTGTTAACCATAAACAGATTTTAATTATATGTAGTTAAAGTCAAAAAAAACGAAAGAAAAGTTGATTTTTTTCAAAAATTACCATTTTTGGTTGCCATGGTTTCACACTTTTGGTGATCTATCTCTCTTAAAAGGTCGGTGACCCCGAATTTTTTTTTTTTTTTGCTTTTTTTGTTTTTCAATAACAACTCTCTTAGAATGGAAAGTATGATACAAATCTGTAATTTAGTTCTCTCCGTACTTTAAGATTGGGGTAATGGAGGTGCAATTTCCCCTATTAGGCTTTGTAAAATTGTACGATTTATGAGGGAAATCCTTATTATTTTAGCAGTCGGTAACTCGCTTAGATGGTCGGTGACCCCCAATTTTTTTCATTTGTTTTATCCATATGTTAAGAGGTTTCAATCAACAAATTATAAGGAAAAACTGTAATTTGAATTTTATACTCTCGAGCCTCCTTAATAAATAAATAGTCATGTTTTGTATCATATTCACCAGATTGTAGGCAGATAAGATAAATATATGATAATTTATTGGGTCACACTATACTATATTATGATGCGGCTTCATCATGATTTTTCGAAGAAATTTTGCTCAAATCGCTGAACATGTCGTCTTACATTGTACTAGGTTTTTTCACAATTATTGAATTGACAGTTATGTTTCAAAATAACTAGTATTACAAAGGGGGAAATCACATTCAGTTTATTGGAAAAAGTCTTCTTTAATAAAAGTCATATATTTTTTTATTCACTGCCATTTCCAAATTCATTACAGCAAATCTTAATAAAATAACATCCTGCTCTCGATGTCAAAAACGACGAAAAGTTTTGTTACGATCTTTTCACATTCTATTACCTGTATTGTTAAATTGTCAAATTATATATCCAAATGACAGTTATAATAAACCAACAAATGTAACTAGTTGTAGTGATTTATTATGGACGAGTGCAATGCATTCAAGTCTAAGCTGACAATTGATACTGTTGTTTCCTATTAAGTATTTTGCTAACGAAGTTCGTTTATGTTTTTGTAAGACGTTCAAATGAGGATCGTGTTGATGTGTAGTGTCATAGTTCACCTGCCTATCTTCTTTGTTTGATACAGATAGGAATTGATAGAAAACGTTTTAGATTAAAAACAATAAACAAAAAGTTATATCGTTTTATTAAATTAGCACTTTGGGGCCGGAGGTGGTGGAAGTTGGTTATTGATAGCAAAATGGTAAAGACCTAAAACATAAATTATAGTTTTATTACATTGCAAATATTATAAAGACATGGCTAAAAAAATAAATTATAATGCAACCAATATGTTAACATTTTACTGACTGTATATTTTAGCAGATCCAATAAATGTTGGATAAAAAGATATGAGTACCTCTCCCCATTCAAAAGTATACAAATATTTAACATGTTTCTTCCTTGCTACACGTATTTCTCAATCTAAATTAAGGAGAAACTAACGCATTACTTTTTTCATACCAAAAGCATTAACGGTGAACAAATAATTTGTCTGCGGAAGAAAAAGAGCTATTTTTTAATGCAAACTACTGTTACTTTGTTTTTTCAGTCGATATAAAATTCCATGGCTAACGTCCATACCACAACTTTCTTGACGGATGTTCGCGATTATTAACCAAGCTTTCTGATGATACAGCTATAGTTTCGAAATTTTCATAATTGTGGAATGTTGTGTCAGATGCAGCTCACATTTTTCTTTTTTGACAATAATTAGAACGACAAGATCAAGTTTGGAAATATGAACAATTAATTATATGCAAAATGTTTTGATGAAAACAAATGTACATAGCATAACGTTCCTTATTCACCAAGTAACTAAGTCTAAGTGATTTACCTGCGACGGCTGTCTGAAATACACCGTTACTAATAACGGACACCTCATTTTTGATGTAATCATCTCTTTTGTCTTCATAATCATCATTGCGCCCAGGACCACCCACTAGGGCACCATTTATTTGATTTGGACTATCCTGTCCTGCATTTGCACAATACCCAGGTGCGCAACTTCTGTAAAAACAAACATGCTTGAATTGTAATATCATACTATCATGTCAACACTGAATCTTTCATACAATGCACCAGGTATTGATCTTCAAGTAACCGTGATAAATAAAAATAAACTCATAAAAAGCTTTTATTTCAAGATAACTATATCTGAATTTTGTTTCCATATCATGAATGACTCCCGTATCTTTTGCATCTTTAAACGAATAGTTAACAATATCAATTGCATTTGTCATTTAAACATTTCATTTTACATTAGTATCGTCAGAGTAATAGGCTGTACTAACTTTGATTACCATAGTTAGAGCCCCTACAGATTAGTGGACTATCATGTCGTAAATGCGTTACTGTTTACGAATGATGTATAGGAAACTTAACCATCCTCTTTATAAATTCATCATTAAAAGACTATTTATTCAGCCTCCCCTATCATTTTCTTTTTTACTGTTTACGTATAATGTGTAGGAAAATGTTAAAACCCTCTTTGTAAATGAAAAATTGAAAGACATACCTTGTTAGGCATCAACAATTACTTACGCTGCTCTGTGATGAGGTTTCTTTGGAAAGTTACTTCCAAAGCCTATAACATAACTGAAATGCTGCCGATTTTCACCTAGCATGTAATCAATATTCCGCAGGGCCAACTTCTTAAATTTATCACCACCAATACCGTCAGCAGCAGCTAATACAGCTATCGTCGATGCACCAGCTATAAAACAACCATACTAGTTTACATAATAAAGACGGATATCGTGGTGCAGATACGTTTTATTCAAGTAAAAAATTAAAGAGTGTAATGACTAGGATTTTAATAAATACTGTAGAAGGTACCATTCACCGAATTTATTTCAAGCAATTTGAGAAAATTTCAAGCCATATTTCTTTTTAACTTCACAGTTTATGGTGAATTTGTCACCAGGTTTGATAAACACTTTTACAAACGGTATACTTTCCATAGTCACCACGAATTGAAACTTAATTTGGAGAGTAGTAAAGGCATAGTGTAAGATGGCAACTACATCTACATCCACAAAACAAGGTATGGTTCTTCTGACCAAAAAAAATATTAATACTGGTTCAGGTCTATTTATGTTTCCAAATGGAAATATTAATACTGGTTCAGGTCTATTATGTTTCCAAATGGAAATCCTTTCTCTGTTTGATAACGCCATACTGATCTGGTTGATTGTTTTTGGAATATCAGTGTCATCGATGACCCTATTTATGTTGAACTCTTAATAGCTAAAATTGAAAACCAGTCATTTTTACCTCGATGGTGTCGTGACCGATGCGACCTTTTTTACTTTCTATTAGCCACATGCAATTGAGCAGAAATTAGTCACTCTCTCATGGGAGTTACGTTTACCACCGTCTTTTGCTGTAGTTTGTGTTGCTCAATATTTTGTTTTCTCGGACTAACCGGATAGTTTAATTAGATAAAGGAAGATGTTGTATGGGCGTCAATGAGACAACTCGCCATCCATGTCACAATTTGTTAAAGTAAACTATTAAAGGTCAGAGTGTGGCATTCAACAGAATGTATTGGCTTACACCGACCAGTAAAATGTTAAGTGTTTAACCATTCAAACAAAAACAAACGGTCTTAGCTTTATAAAAAAAGAAAAGAAACGAGAAACACTGATGAACCACATCAACAAACAACAACCACTTAACATAAGGTTAATTCTTTTTGTTGTTATTCTTTTTGTTCTCGTGTTGTCTGTCTAACTTTTAGTTGGCTTATGGTTTATGAATAGCACCCCTCCGTAATGCTTTTTTTTTTAGTAAATGTGAAATAACAAATACATACCAGCGTAACCATTTGATCCCCATTTATCTCTCCATGATAATCCACATGGTGTGATCGGAACACTTCCTCCATAATCATAGCTGTTTACAAATTCTTCTACTTTCCCTTTGTATTTTCCTTCGTGAGTCGCCTCCCAAAGTAATAACTGAAAATTTAATAAAGTCAAGGTATTTACTATCATGAAAATTAACCTGCAGAAGACAAATTTGAAAAGAGGTAAAACTATGTCCAATTATTTACTGTACTATCCAATTGATGCTATGTCGGTCTTTTGGCAAATAATCACAATTGAAAATTCTGGCGAGAGTAAAATAATCAAATGAGCTAAAACATTTCTATGACATTTGTGCAATATTTTCATAACAGATCACACTTCACGGGAATATGCTATCAAATCTAAAATTACTTAACAATACGCACTTTGAAATATTTTCTTAATTGTATCTCTTCTCACTCTTGCTTGACGATAAAAAAGAAAAACAGTGATCTTTCATATCGCAATTTTCCAAAATGAGAGGTTTGGCTAGCTTCAAAACAAGGTTTAATCCAACATTTTCGTCATAAGATAATGCCTGTACCAAGCCAGGCAGGATTGTAGCTGTTGTTAATATTAAAATCATCATAGAAACCAGGATTGAAATTTTGTATTTGCGCCAGACGCGCGTTTTGTTTACAAAAGACTTATCAGGGAGGCTCGAACAAAAAAAAAGGTTAAAAAGGCAAAATAAAAAACGAAGTTGAAGAGCGTTGAGGACCAACATTTCCTCAAAGTTTGGTACACAGTGGTTTCCCGTTCGTTTGATGTGATTGAGCTTTTGATTTTGCAATTTGATTTTGGACTTTCTATTTTTAATTTTTCCCGGAGTTCAGTATTTTTGCGATTTTATTTTTTCTAAAGATTTAGATTTGTCTTTTTTGTAATACTATTTTTCATAGTACGCTAATCAAGTAGTTATAAGTATTACTTATTTCTTATGACGAAATAATCTTGCAATCTAATTGGTTATTTACCCAGGTGTAAATAAAACTCGATTCCAGTCTTTCCTCTCGTTAGAAAAACATATACCATCGATAATTGATAAGTCATGATTTTTATCGTAGTGTTCAAGATGTGATAATTAATGTCTTTGCAACAAGTCTCTGTTTTGTTATTTTGTAAAATACCTGACAACCAGCATTCTTTGCATCCCAAGAATATGCCCATCCGGCACCGCCTTTGTCATATCCTTTGGCATCGTTCAAATATTGCTGGTCTTTTGTCACTTTATACATTGCACCTGCAGCTTCACACATTTCATCTTCCCAACCAGATGATCTAATTATTGACAAATAAAATAAAATTTTCGACAACAGTTCTTTTACAATTTTAAAACAAACAAGCATCAGAAAATATTTTGACATTATTTATAACTATGTTGTAGAAGTCATTTTTGATGCTGTTTTCAGTAATCAATATTTGAAAACGTATTCCCGGTTTAAGACTAAAGTTGAAAAATGTCCGATCGTGAACGCGCATCGGTAGGCGTTTGTATCTTAATGTTTTAAAGTGTGATATAGTCTTACCCATAAAAGTTTTTTGCTTCCGGAACGCTGTTTGAATATATACCAGGATGTGCTTTTGCAAATGCATAAAGAGATTTTGCTGCGGTAAGTAATTTTGCACTGTAAGACGCATCTGAAAAGAAAACGTTCAGATAAACCTTTATTAATTACCATTCCATAGTTTTTTTTTAATAAAAATAGAAGAAATGTGGTGTGATTGTTCAAAAAACTAAAGACTGTATGAAAACATGAAGGTTACTGAGTAAAATCAATATCGTATAGTAAGCTATTCAGGACCCCGGAATGAAGATATAAATCATTTCAAACGAAAAAGGCAACGACCAGCCCACATTTCGTTTTACGCATGAGTGAAAACGATATTTTCCAATTTACTTTGTTAAACATATTAATGCAATGTTAATTGAAAAACAACTATTTCGGCTGATATAATAATGTTAAATATTTGTCAATAGTCCTTGAAGAGGTGAAGAGGTAAGATTATACAGCAGTGAATATGTTGAATACGTTATTATTACCCATTGTCCAACATCAGAGAGATGAACAATCAATTTTTAGAAATTTTACAAAAGATGGACGAAAGATACAAAAGGGACACTCAAACTCAGAAATCTAAAATAAACTAACAACGCCATGGCTAAAAATGAAAAAAAGACAAACAAACAACAGCACACACGACACAACATAGAAAACTAAAGAATAAACAACACAAACCCCACCAAAAAACTAGGGGTGATCTCAGGTGCTCCGGAAGGGTAAGCAGATCCTGCTCCACATGTGGCACCCGTCGTGTTGTTTATGTGATACAACAGTCATAGACCATCAAATACAGAGCAAGTTCGATTTTGATTTTTTGAAATTTCCCGTTCCTGAAATTCTGTTTAAACCTCTTGATTTTTTGTTTTATTTTTGCTGCGTGATATTATTTTTACAATTATTACGAGGAATTTTTCCATACAAGGTATGCGTGCAGCATTTAACATTATGCTATCATATTACCTGTATCCTTATATACAAGAGACCCAACTGCTAATGCAGCGGCGGTGTTGCCTGCTACATCACTGCCTGGAGATCCTGCAGTTACTTTGTAGGCCGGTCTTGACATGTGCATGTCTTCAGGTCGACCCCAATACCCGTGGTCAATCTCACCGTTACCAACCTATATAACGTAATTTCCAGTATCTATATTCGTTACCGGAATTCGGTATTTATGTGCATTTTTCTAGCTATATATATGTATATAGTGAATTTGAAACCAGGCTTATTCTTTTTTTGTAATTTCGTTTTTCGACACCTAACTTTTTGATTTTATAGGGCATGCCTCTATTATCAAATTTTGATACATTTAACTTATAATTTCTGTTATCCTTTTTTTTTTTTTTGTTAACAATTTGTCAATCGAATTGAGATTTCGCAGATATGGAAAGATTTACAAATGTATCAATATGTATTAATATGTATCAATTCAGTGAAATTTCGTGTGTTTATGTTAAACGATCTGCAATTCAATGGTTCAAATATGCTTTAATGAAATTAAGGAATTTCCTTTTGAGTTCATTGTCATGGTTGGAAATTCACTCAAACAACTACTTTTTAGACAATGTTCATAAGACCAGCAAAATAACATAAACTGATGATTGTCAATTAGACAACAATGTAAAGATTACAATTGATCAAGAGCTGAAGTCGTCGCTAAATAAAGATGTAAACAAACCTGAACCCAATAAACTTGTCTGTCAGGTTGCCAGCATTTAAGAAAATAATCAAGTGGCGTTCTCAACATATCATACATCATATCGAGTTGTCCTGAAGCCTGATAGGCGTCCTTGAACTTCTCTAATCCCCATGCCAGAACATGTGTTGCTGTAGCTTGAGGTAGGTTAAATTTTACATGGTCTCCAGCTGCAGGATAAATATGTGAATATATTTTACACTTCAGTAAAAATTATTCTAGGGGAATATAGCATGGCTAATCGTCCAAGTTGGCTAGTCACTTTTACAGCGGATATTTATGAGCTAGAATCTTGGAATATAAACGAAGATCAGTATGGTAGTTGATGTCAAATCATGACGCTCCAGTATACATAACTGTTATTCTGGCTTCACTGGAGATATTATTCAAATCGGTTTTTTCTATACAATTAGCTTAAAGTGATCATTAAGTAAGTTTTCACCCGAAGTTTTAAAATTTATATTGGTGTCACGTAATAATAATGTCACATAAACGGGGAAAATGATACATCGAACGGGATTTGTAGTAATTGCTTAAACTATAGTACACAAGGTCATATTAAACCGGTAATATTAACCATATACAACCGATGCCTGCAAGACATACAGACAAATGAAAGCAACAACCAGCAACATAATTTCCAAAGTTATGGGTTTAAAATAGATTTACATTTTATAACAAATTAATAAATTGATTAATTGTGATTTTAGGACCACTTGTTGTAATGAAAAGTTCCCATAAAATATTCTGCACAGTATAGGTAAAATAGGTTTACAAGACAGCACATTATTACGAAAGTGGGACACATATGTGCTTGCAGACTCAAGAAGATGGCTTATGTTTCCATTGCTAATGTTTGAATGTAACGTTGTTGTCCAAGAAAAATAAATAATAACAAAAGCCCAAAGCTAATCCCAGGGGTTATCAATCTTCTTAAATCTAAGCAGGATAAAATTTGATCACAAAAAGTAGGCTCATGGATATTTATAGAAAATCATAGTAGATATGTAGGACTTCAAATGTGAAACTATGCAGTACACATACGACCAATGACTTGTCTAAAATAGGAGGAGGGGGACATTTTCTAATCTGTGCATGGTACCTGTTTAACCCCTCTATTAAACCAACTGTAAGTCCAACAAACAAGAAGGTTGTTTTTTTTTATAAAAAAGTAAAAATAAAAATAAAAATAAAAATAAAAAAGTTTGAATTTTCACATGATATTTATTTAATCGTTAATTCGTCTTTTTCATTTACTGATGTTTAAGTCAAATTGGTATCCAGTAATTTTATCTTTCACTGTATAAAATTTGCCAGCCGTAGACAATAAATTATCAACCATAATTCCTTTGCTAAAAAATATTGAAAACACCGGTGCCCATCTTCAGCGCCGGCGTCGACTGTTACAGCACATTGTGTCCTTCTTCTGGATAATAGGGCACATCTTCCATCCGACCATCCGCAAATTGTTGTAGAAGGAAATACTTTAATTTGGAATGGTGTTCAAATCTATGGGTTCCGCCATCGTTATCGGAAGCGACAATGTAATACGTAGTTACTCATTTGTGACGTTCTATGTTACTCCTTTTCCCATAAATTACGCAATTTCAAGATCTGCCAAAAATGTGTAGAAAACAAA
The DNA here is from genome assembly GCF_965363235.1 of Mytilus galloprovincialis. NCBI lineage: Eukaryota > Metazoa > Mollusca > Bivalvia > Mytilida > Mytilidae > Mytilus > Mytilus galloprovincialis. The sequence goes on along the minus strand of NC_134840.1, from coordinate 111,276,953 downwards.
AATTCCCACAGATTTGATTTGTAACGTATGTAACGTCATATTTGCCATAGATTAGAAATCGTCCATAGATTTTGAAACCGCCATAGATTTGAGTCCTACAGATATCTTAGTTTTAATACCGATTGTGTGTAACTTTTTCCGTGTGCTATACGAAACATGTTTCTTCAATATGAAATGTATAACACCACACAATACTCGTCGTGCTTGTGATAACATTTAACCATTTGTGAGGAGTAATTAATCTACCATGACTATCTTACTGAATAGGAGTAATTATAGACTGCACACACAATGCAGTATTGTCACGTAGTATACGATACAAACATTACAGTCGACATGTTTTTACATGATATTTGAATACATAATATTCCCTATTGTTCTTATACAGTGTAACCTGCCTTATCGAACATCCTGCTTTAACCGACACATGCTCATGGTCCCAAAATATGCATATCATTGCAGAAAAACCATGAGTATTCCGACACCCTGCTCAATTCGAAATTTTTTTTCTGGTCCCCTAGTTGGATTAGGCAGGTTACACTGAAATAACAGTTATGAAACCTACCGTCATACCATCCTCCAGAGAGATCATGACCGTCTCCATTATCATTTACTGCTGAGTCACTACGCCATGGAATTGGATTGTTGCTTGGTAACCTTCCAGATCTTTGGGCGTCGAAGAATAAAATTGACAGCTTCAATGCCTTGGCATAATCAAACTTCGTGTTAGGATGAGAGTTAAGATTAGAAGAACCTCCTGAAATTAAATTTACTGTAGTGTTTGAGATTGAAATCAATAATTTGGCATGTGAGATATGGTTTATCTCCTCATTGCAAAACAGTGTGTTAAATCATCATTCTATGAAGAATCCATCAGATTGACTATCAGAAATCCCCTTTTTTAAGAAAAAAATACCACATTGAAGATAATTTCTGCAGGAAGTTGATGAATGATGTAAAGTTTAAGGTAATAGTAAATGTGCATTCAAATAAATGTAAATTGTTTGATAAAGGCAACAAGTATACTGGTGTTCAAAAGTCATAAATCATAATTGGCAATTCAATTTAGTGTTACAGAAATTTCGACACTTGACCGTTTAACGATTACCTGTCTGAGGTGCAGATGTTGCTGGAGCCTGTGTAGCAGGCGCCTGTGTAGCTGACCCACCACCTCCTGAGGGTGCTGATGTTTGAGATGATCCTCCGCCACTACTTAATGTAGCTGTAGGAGCCGTATCGCCTGACATGTGACCATTAAAATCAATTTGCAGTTCACTTCCTCCATGTACATCCTGATCGTAATCTTTGTTTGTTAAGGTATATTCCGTCTTATCAGAACTTACAGCTGATACTGTAGCTGTCCAAACCTAAATAGCAAAGATAAAGGAAGATAGTGGTGTATGCGTATATACTTGTGTATATCTGATTATAAGAAATGTACAACACAATCTAGCTTGTTTGTATTAATTTACGGGACTGTATACTATGATTATTGTGTTTTGGCGGCACACACTTGTATCGTCTGCATTGACGTGCGGTTTTCAATGGTTTCAACTATTAGTCCCCTCAGCCCACTCCCAAAAAAAAGAGATTGAAGCACACGTTACTTGCAAGTTCATGTTTGGACAATTACGATCAAAAGCAGTTTCATGACTATTTTTAAGTTTTCGTTATATGTTAATCTAGTTAAAAAATATGTCGTAGTTGGTCAAAAGTATGATGTTTCTCTACGCTGCTGTTTTTATCTATTTTCGTCAGAAACATCATTGACTTTAGAATATGAACTTTAATTTTGCAGGTATTTGAAGAGTGAAGTACTATTTTCCTTTGAAATGGACAGGGGATGCTTTAATTTTTAATCTGATTTTTTTCATACAACAAGTAAAGCATACTCCTCTAACTCTTGTAGTGTTCAATGGTCTTTCCTGTAATTTATCATGTTGATATACATCTAAAATGATCTAGAATAGCTTATCACGTTTTGATTTTACACGTATTAAATAACTGTTTATAAATTCAATATCCAGAATAGCTCAAATGAAAAGAAACAAGTATTATAAGAAGGAATATAATAAATCTGTCCGTTTACATACAAACAAATATATTGTATTTATATGTTCAGTAAAATTTCACTTATGAATCTACCTGTTGGCCTGCATGCCTCGGAAGTATTCATAGGCTTACTGACACACATGTAATATATCTTCTGGTTCTCTGACATACTTCTAAAATATCTATTGGTTTACTGACATATAAACCTCGTATGTAGATACCAAATTACTGACATACATTTGATATTTATGTAAACATGTTTACTGACATACCTCTAATGAGTCAATCGGTTTGCTGAATTTGACATGAACTTCCCATCCATGTAAATCCTGACTTGGAGACAGCGTTACATGCCCATGGAAACCACCAGACCAAGCCTGTGAGATGTAAACGCCCTGTGATTCGGCACTCGTCAATGCCAGTGATACCAGCAACAACCAGCAGATATATTCCTGCATGCTGCCACCAACTTTGGAAATCCTAAATTAGGTCCTAAAACAGTCATTATTATATATGTGTTGTCGACGCTATGTATAGTTTTACGATCATTTTAGCAAATTGACACTTTATATTTGGGAAATCATTTTGATAGTATCGGAACCTATTTGTGTGTTTGACATTGAAAGAAAAGGAGGTTCTCATGTTCATTGGTTTGTAATACGGTTTTAGGTTGTCTCTGTCTGTTTGAAAAAGGGTTAGACGGGTTTTTTTTATAAGAATAACCCAGTGCGTATCACTAGAGACAATCTACTAACTACAGAGGTTTCCAACAGATTCTTACAGGTTTGTAAATTGTTCATTACAATAACACGGTAGTTTTTATTAGAGGAGCAGTAACAACTGATCGGGGTCTACCCTAGTTTGTTATACGGTTCGTCTGAATTAATTAAGAATTAGGAACATGAGGGTTCCACTAGCAGAGCACGAACTACTGACTTCATTCCCCACATGGTTTATTTATTTTTATGGATTGTTGTTAATAATTGGTTAGCGACTATGGTTTTATCAGCCTCTAATTTTCTTCGTCTTGAGCAAAACTAGTAAATGTCGTTCAAATATACAACGTAGTTTGTAAAAAGAAATTATTTGTTACATAGAATACCGAGCTGAACATTTTAATGTCTCTGTATCCTAAGATGTTTAAATACTATGAATATTTATTTTAAACATTTTTTTTAACTTTTATTCATTTGTCTTTTCCTTCCAGTTATTACGTATAATACCTAACATTTTTCCAGTGATAATACATAATACCTGAAAAATTTAGGGAGTATGCATAATACCTGAATAATTTGGGGATTATGCATAATCCCTTATTATAAAAATGTATCGTAATCTATTGTATGTTATGATAGTTCAGAAATTATTGCGTGCTTTTATTATAGATTTATATGAAAAGCTGTATACAGATATAATGCGTCAAAGGAGTAGGTTCAGTAAGACCCCTTTTTGGCCCCAAAATATAGCAGTTTTACAAAATTGTTAAAATGTAAACCTTTAGTTATTTATTGGACAGTAGAATGCTTCTGCTACATAAATATGGGCTGTTTTTGACAATACAATGCACATATATCCGGTACTAGCACCATTAAGTCATGCTAAATTACTGAAATCCTCATAATTCTAGCATTTTAGTTAAATTTTAGACGGTTTTCGTGTAAAACGAAAGTGGCCGCATTCGTGTTCATCCTTAATATTGAAATGGAAGTTGTATTTTATGATAATACATAACATATATAAAGGTTGAGGATGAACACGGATGCAGCCACTTTCATTTTTACCAAAAACCATGTGAAAAGTGATATTTTTCGGCATATTAGGTAGATTTTTCATATTTGAGCTTGAATCGGATCGTTTTTAATGACTAAATCTGTTAAAATCTTTCACATAAACTAATTAATTCAAATAAAAAGAGTTTAAAAAGTGGTCAAAATCTTTCATCAGATGAACCTGAAATTTGAGGCCAAAATCGGTCCTTACCGGACCTACTCCTTTCAAAATGCGAGTTTTTATTATTGCGATGCTCAACTAGCAACATTATTCGCAATGATGAAAACCTCGAAATTATCTCTGAATTTATAGTATGTAATATGATAACAGCCTTGACAATATCTTCTCTTTATTTACTAAGATCTACTAACAATATAATATGCACATAGCTTCGATTCTAATTTTTCAATAAAATAAAGACGATTTAATGATTATGACCTTACCTTTTGATCTGTGGAACAACAATGCTGCACCGTTCTAGTATTTGTTCTATATACAGTATCTTATCAGCACTACATTGGATCTATATTACGACCTTATACATTAGTTTGTCTGTTGTATTCAACATTGTTTATGACCTACCGAACCTTCAGTGCAGCAACAGTTTTCAGTGATGTAATTACAGGTCCATGATTGTATCATCCGCCTACTATAAGTAAAGGCAACAGTAGTATACCGCTGTTCAAAACTCATAAATCCAGGGAAAAAAAACAAAATCGCGGTAACAAACTAAAGCCGAGGGAAACGCATTAAATATAAGAGGAGAACAACGACATAACACCGAAACGTAACACACACAGAAACGGACCAAGCATCAGACAAAACACCACGAGAATAACAATTATAACAAGAAAACCAAATACATGAATTTGGGATAGACAAGTACCGTGCCACGTCTGATCTCAATATCTCAAAAATAAGAGAAAACACAAACGACTCAACGTTAAAATGGAACACACACAGAAACGAACAATAATATAACAATGGCCATCTTCCTGACTTGGTACAGGACACTTTTAAAGGGGAATAAAAGTGGTGGGTTGAACCTGGTTTTGTGGCATGCCAAACCTCGCACTTTAATGGCAAAGTTAAATATAACATTGAAATGACAACATAATATTACAGGACTACAATACAAATAAATAGGAGAACATATTAGACAAAGAAAAACATGATTAATAGATAACAAAAAGCATCAGGTTTAAAATTCAATACGCCAAAAACGCGCCTTGTCCACAAAGGACTTACAAGTGACGCCCAGATATAAAAGATCGAAAGTGAAAAAAGTACAAAGTTGTACAGCACTGGAGATAAAAAGTTGAAAAGGTTTCGCCAAATACGGCATTGTTGTTATGCTCGGGATAAGAACATTCTTATTATATAGAACAATTCATGCTATTGCAAACAGTAAATTTTATCAAATGAATATGAACAAGATATACATAAAGAAACTGAAGTATTAACTAATTAAAGAAAAATAAACCCGAATACATAACGCCCAGATATAAAAGATCGAAAGTTAAAAAGGTACAAAGTTGTACAGCACTGAAGGTCAAAAGTTGAAAAGGTTTTGCCAAATACGGCATTGTTTTTATGCCCGGGATAAGAACATCCTTATTATATAGAACAATTCATGCAATTGCAAACAGTAAATTTTAACAAATGAATATGAAAGAGATATACATAATGGAACTGAAGTATTAACTAATTACAGAAAACTAAACCCGAATACATAATGCTATTAAAGTTTAACACAGAATAGACACACCCGAATCAGTCCAGGCGTCAACGTAATTACAAAAATGTGACGTCACATACGATGGCGAAAAGGTACAAACGTTATGCCACATTTGAATTTATGAAATTTAGAAACAGCATGACGTCACATATGAAAAACTATCAAAGTGAGATAGAATTAGGATTGATTTAAGATTATATCAGAACTAAATACTGATAATTAATTAAAACAAAATGCATATTGCAATACTTATTAATAGCAATTAACTGTAATATATATATGTCCAGTTTGTTATGAATCCAACTTCAAACGTAAATAATCGTAATACTATAAGCTGTATTCAATTACGTGAATTTCCAGTTCTTGGACGTACCATTCACTTTCTAGGGGTAAATTCAATAAAAAATCTCCCATTGACTTTAATGCTAATCTATGTATGAAATTAAATTTATACCTGATTTACCTTTAGAAATTGGAAACTTTCATATAACATTCATGAAAGTACAAACGTAGCCCTATCTTTTGCACTAATAAAAACATAGGGTCATGCGGCATTTTTGGGCACTCACATGGCCTTGTTTACAAACAATGTAGATTCGCACAGAATTCCTAAACTGACCCCCATTACTTTTCAACCCTGTAGTAAAAAAAATTAGTACATTCAGCATTTATTTTTTATTTTTTTTCAACTCTAGTTTTGATCCATCTGCCAAAAAATATTTATTACAAACATTATCTACAAATCAGAAGAGCATATGACTTCAGTGTTATACAGAAAGCTCTCCCCTAAATGGGCGGTCCCTGATGACATATATATATTTACTGAATTTACCCCTATAAGGGACTTTTTTACTTCTTTTCTTACTTTTTTTGTAATAAACATGTAAGGTATCCAATTTTCAAGTTCCAGTTTCAATACAACATTCATAAATGCTGAGTTTGTAAAGATAGAGCAAAATTTATACTACAGCCCATACTGCGGCCAATGTATATTTGGTATATAAAGTTGCACATTGACTGTTTTTAAAAGAATGGTGTAAAATACTATGTTTAATAAATATGAATTGTTTTCTGTGTTTGCTTTGACCAGTATTGCAAGTACACCTAGAAACTAAAGACTTGGTGTACTCTTAGTTAAATTTTTCCTTATATGGAAGTTTTTGATTAAATACCCTGAAAAGAGCACAAAAGGACTTTTTAAAGGCTTTTTTAAGCAGTTTGATACCAAATAAAACAACAATTATGTTTCATTATACTAAATCTGTGTTTTAATTACTTGTAAAGTTCACAAAATGTCATTGACAATCACTCTGCAGAAATTCCTGTTACCCCAACATCAGGATGGATTCTTCGCCAAAACTAGACAGCCAAAACTGAAGTAGAAAAAAGTGCCAAATATGAATAAATAAGTCTAAATATAACCAAACTTTGCATTTGGAAGATTAAAGTAACAATTTAGAATATTTAAAAGCAATTATTTAACAATAAAATCCAATTACAAACATTTCAACACTAGTTTCCTAGATGAAGGACATGTAATCATGAAAAGTTGTCTAGTATAGTTTTTAAATAAAGAATCGCAATGCGTTATGTGAAAATAAATGAATATCTTCATGCGGTCAGATTATTTGAGTGTTAAAATACTAGAAAAGTGCTTATTTACCACTTGTTCTACAACTTAACATGGGGAACACAGCTAAAAAAAATCACTATGTCAAAGGGAGGTAATCCATTTTTCATATGATTTTATATATATATTATGAGGAGAAATATGTGCAAAATGTGATGTAAATGGGGAGGATATTTGTGCCTTTCATTGATATCATAACTCTAAAGTGTCATTTCTATTGTTTCGTTCAATCTGCACACAAAAACTGATTTTTAACATATACCCCATGCTTCCTCTCACAGTACACTCAGTGCATCCTGAATAGCCGCGGCTAAGATAGAAATTTGTGTAATAAACAACTTCAAATGGTTCCAAAATCCTTCCATTACATTAAAATTTACAGGAAATGAGTTTGTGGATTATTGTGTGGCCTTGGACAAGTACAGTAAAAGAGTGCATATTTTCCTATAGGGGTAAATTCAATAAAAAATCTCCCATTGACTTTAATGCTAATCTATGTATGAAATTAAATTTATACCTGATTTACCTTTAAAAATTGGAAACTTTCATATAACATTCATGAAAGTACAAACGTAGCCCTATCTTTTGCACTAATAAAAACATAGGGTCATGCGGCATTTTTGGGCACTCACATGGCCTTGTTTACAAACAATGTAGATTCGCACAGAATTCCTAAACTGACCCCCATTACTTTTCAACCCTGTAGTAAAAAAAATTAGTACATTCAGCATTTATTTTTTATTTTTTTTCAACTCTAGTTTTGATCCATCTGCCAAAAAATATTTATTACAAACATTACCTACCAATCAGAAGAGCATATGACTTCAGTGTTATACAGAAAGCTCTCCCCTAAATGGGCGGTCCCTGATGACGTATATTTATTTACTGAATTTACCCCTCTAGTCAGTGGTTTTTTTTTATAGTTTCAGTAATAAGTATTGTCTGTCAATCTACATATTTCATGACTTATATCAAATTGAATTAACAATGCATCCCTCTTGAAATACGCTCTAAGCAATCCCATCTAGAACCCCTTCGTTTTTAATCATTAGAATGAGTTTTACAACTTTTGATATGAATCGTCTCAGATGAAGGATATTCGAGAAAAATAGATATCTTACATATTGAAATCAGTGTTCAATTATTTCTGACTACCTCTAATAACATTAACGGTACCAATTTTCCTGCACCAGATGCGCATTTCGACAATACATGTCTCTTCAGTGATGCTCGTGGTCAAAATATTTGAAATCTAAAGCTTATATAAAAGATGAAGAGCTATAATCCAAAAGGTCCAAAAAGTATAGCCAAATACGTGAAAGGAATCAGAGCTTTGAATGAGGGAGATACATTCCTTAATTTATAATAATTTCTAACATTTTATAACAGCAAATTTTAATAACACAAAAAAAAACGTATTTTCATGCCAGTACCGAAGTACTGGCTACTGGGCTGGAGATACCCTCGGGGACTAACAGTCCACCAGCAGAGGCATCGACCTAGTGGTAGTAATAACATTAACGGTACCAATTTTTCTGCACCAGATGCGCATTTCGACAATACATGTCTCTTCAGTAATGCTCGTGGCCAAAATATTTGAAATCCAAAGCTTATATAAAAGATGAAGAGCTATAATCCAAAAGGTCCAAAAAGTATAGCCAAATCCGTGAAAGGAGTGTTGCCTTATTTCCGGTCGGGCTATCAGTCTAAAATGATATCACTGCAGTATACAGTCGTTGCCTCTACTGGGGGATTATGTATTTTCGTGGGTATCGATGCTATACCTTTTCTCCCTTATTCTCTATATTTTCCTCTTCTCGGTGACTACCAGTCTCCAGTGGCATCGGTGCTACAATTATGCTCACTACCTCTGTCGGTGCCATTCACATTTCATCTTGATGGTAACTTCCACTCGAAGACTATTAATGTTAGGAGGGTATCGGTGCTATACCTTTTTCGTTACCTCTTGGTAGTTGCCTTTTCTAGAGGATTGTATCTCTTTTCATAACCTCCTGTTCGTAACCTCGATTAGAGGAATATGAGTTTCCTAAAGTATTCTTGGTATATCTTTTTCACTACTAATGTATCGTTAGGGGACGACCATTTGATATTCTGGGGGGAGGGGGAGCAGGAGAATTTTGAAAATAAATAACTCAGCCTTGATAATCACAAAAATAAATGGTTTGTTCTGTGGTAGTTTGAAAATAAATTACTTGACTTGCAATATATTGAAAAGAAATAACTCAGCAGGTCTAATCGAAAGTATGAGATGGCACTAGATTCTTCATAAATTCATCTTTTTTCCCAAAAAAAATCGGGAAACACTTCCCAAATCTTCTTATAATAAAAGTATAAATATTATTTTAATAAACTTGAAATGTTTGAAAATTGGTTTCATTTAACTTGAGGTATATTGTCTCAGGAACACTTACCTCACTTTTCATTTACAGGGCCGTAACTACATCATGTACATTGAGGCAAATGCCTCATGTAGGAAATTTCAAAACCAAACGCTTGTCTCCATATTAAGTTCACAGCGAGTGCCTTGCAAGAAGCAAGTTCAGTTCTCCCTCAGATGTAGCCCTGATTTTTCAGCATCAATGTTTCTTATTTATTTGTCTTTTGTTCATTGATAACCCTTCTGTATTCTGTTAGTATTTCATTCCTTTTGTAAGCTAGTAATTTTATTATGAACTTGATTATGAGTTTTAAAACAGCAGCAACCACAGACTTAACTATGTGAATTCAATTTTTGCTTTATCATGCATGTTGGTCTTTTGATGTTGTCCCTGGGTACAAACTTAAGTCTTACATTGAATCTATACATTTTGCTTTAAGACCAAAATGTTGTATAAAAATTATTAAAACAAAACTTGCATTTTCAGATTAAAATAGGGTCTGGGGAACACCCAGAAAGCATGATTTTGCATCATTTGTTCTATAACTTCTTGGTCCTGCGGCTCCAAAACCCTTTAAAAAAATTGTCTCCCTCCGCTCGGCGAAATGTGTTTACCAATATTTTTAAAAGAGCCTAGTTACAACCAAACTTTAATACTATGTATGCAATACATACATGATGACATGTATATGCAGTTGGGAATATAGAAGATTTATTTCTGCAGAGGATGATTAATTCTGATTAAATGGTGCATAATGACTTGACTAAACATGTATTATTTATAATAAACAAATAATTTGTTTATTATAAGTTGTTGAATATCATGATATAGTTGCGAAAGCGAATAATCAGTTCCTTGCTTTAATAAAAATGAAAAATCTTGCTTTAATAGTGCAGAAAATAATCATCTGTCCTCTTAGAATACAAAAATAAATAACCGATCAAAAACAAATCCTCCTGCCTCCCCCTCCCACAGAATATCAAATGGTCGTCCTTACCTCTACTGGATGACTTTCCATCTCTATGGATATCGGTGGCGTGCTCAGTTGTTTCACGTTCGTTTGGTGTTTGAGCTTTTGATTTTGCCATTTGATAAGTGACTTTCATTTTTAGCTCACCTGGCCGAAAGGCCAAGTGAGCTTTTCTCATCACTTGGCGTCCGGCGTCCGTCGTCGTCGTCCTGCGTTAACTTTTACAAAAATCTTCTCCTCTGAAACTATTGGGCCAAATTTAACCAAACTTGGCCACAATCATCATTGGGGTATCTAGTTTAAAAAATGTGTCCGGTGACCCGGCCAACCAACCAAGATGGCCGTCATGGCTAAAAATAAAACATAGGGGTAAAATGCAGTTTTTGGCTTATAACTCAAAAACCAAAGCATTAAGAGCAAATCTGACAGAGGTAAAATTGTTCATCAGGTCAAGATCTAGCTGCCCTGAAATTTTCAGATGAATCGGACATTCTGTTGTTGGGTTGCTGCCCCTGAAATGGTAATTTTAAGGAAATTTTGCTGTTTTTGGTTATTATCTTGAGTATTATTATAGATAGAGATAAACTGTAAACAGCAATAATGTTCAGCAAAGTAAGATCTACAAATAAGTTAACATGACCAAAATGGTCAGTTGACTACTTTAGGAGTTATTGCCCTTTATAGTCAAATTTTAACCATTTTTCGTAAATCTTAGTAATCTTTTAGAAAAATCTTCTCCTCTGAAACTACTGGGCCAAATTTAACCAAACTTGGCCATAATCATCATTGAGGTATCTAGTTTAAAAAATATGTCCGGTGACCCGGCCAACCAACCAAGATGGCCACCATGGCCAAAAATAGAACATAGGGGTAAAATGCAGTGTTTGGCTTATAACTCAAAAACCAAAGCATTTAGAGCAAATCTGACATGGGGTAAATTGTTCATCAGGTCAAGATCTATCTGCCCTGAAATTTTCAGATGAATTGGATAATTGGTTGTTAGGTTGCTGCCCCTGAATTGGTAATTTTGAGGAAATTTTGCTGTTTTTTTGTTATCTTGAATATTATTATAGATAGAGATAAACTGTAAACAGCAATAATGTACAGCAAAGTAAGAACTAAAAATAAGTCACTATGATCAAAATAGTCAATTGACCCCCTAAGGAGTTATTGCCCTTCATAGTCAATTTTTAACAATTTTCTTAAAATTTGAAGATTTTCAATAACATTTTCCACAGAAAGTACTGTTATAGATAGAGATAATTGTAAGCAGCAAGAATGTTTAGTAAAGTAAGATCTACAAACACATCACCATCACCAAAACACAATTTTGTCATGAATCCATCCGTGTCCATTGTTTAATATTCACATAGACCAAGGTGAGCGACACAGGCTCTTTAGAGCCTCTAGTTTTATTTTCCTTGGAGCTCAGTATTTTGTTAACTTACTATCTTCCTTTTCTCATAACTCACAACCGTTTGGTCGTTACCTCTCCTTGCGTACTATGCGTGTAGAATAGTATCAGTGTTATACCTTTTCTTGCAACCTCTTGGTCATTACATCTACCCGAGTCTTATGAGTTTTCGAGGTTATCCATTCTTTATATTTTCTCACAAAATCTCGGTAGTAATTTCTATTATGAATCTATGTGGTTATTGGTGATATATCTTCCTAACTACCTCTTGGTCGTAATCGCTATTGGAGGACTATGAATATTCCCGGATATCGGTGTCATACCTTTCTCAAAACAATGAACTATCAGTTGTTTTCCATTCGTTCAATGTGTTTTTGATTTTGCAATTTGATAAGGGACTTTCCGATAAGAATTTTTCTTGGAGTTCAGTTTTTTTGTTATTTTACTTGTTTTCTCGTTAATTTACTTGAGGACCATGAGGGTACAGTGCTACACATTTTTACTACCTCTTTGTCGTTTCATCTACCATAAGACTATGACTTTTCGGGAGTTATTGGTGATATATATTGTTTCACTACCTTTTGGTAGTAACCTCTACCTGATGGCTATAAGTCTTTACGGGTATCGAGGATATATCTTTTCTCATTTAATCTTTTTCCTTCCCTCGAGGACTATTCATCTAAGTTGGTATTTGTGCTATACCTTGTTTCACTACCTTTTGTTTGCTTCCTCTACTTGAAGACTACCATTGGGTCATCATTCGTCGAGGGTATTTACCTATCAGAAGCCAATGTTTCTCTTCTTTCATGATATATAAGTCATTATTTACCACACCAAGGTTTTTATCTATTGTTACTTTTGTTTTATTCGTTAGTTTTTGTTTTTTTTTTATCGTTTTGGCTGGAGACATAAACATGATTGCTCACACTTTGCCAGATTCAACACTTTTTACTATCAATCAATAGAAGAATAAAAGCTTTAAAACAACAATAATATTATTATTGATTTTAAATAAGTTTTACAAAATAGCATCAAATTACAGAATGTATACCAACCTTTCGGAATTTTGGATCCTCAGTGCTTTTTAATTTCGATATTTATATTTGGCGTTTTTTTATATGTTTTTTCCGAGAGTCACTGATGAGTCTTTTGTGGAAGAAACACGTGTCTGGTGTAGAAAATTGTATACCTAGTGTATATGATGAGCTTTTATATAATACCTTTTCAAAACAAGAGGCTCTCAAGAGCCTGAATCGCTCACCTTAATTCTTTTGGTTAAATCTCTCATCAATGATTATTTTGGCTTTTCAATTTATTTAAATGTTTTTTGGATCGTCGTATTTTCTTCAAAAGCCAAAAAAAATAATCATTTTCTCCTATGTTCTATTTTAGCCATAGGAGCTATGTTTCTTGACATACAAGGAAATAAAATATAAAATTTATACTAGATACTCTGAAACTCATTTAGCCTAAGTTTGGCTGAAATTGATACAGCAGTTTCAAAGGAGAAAATTTAAGTAAGTCAACATGATGAACAAATTGTGAAAAAAGTCTTTAAAGGGCAATAACTCCTTAAGTGGTCAATTGACAATTTTGGTCAATTTGACTTAATTGAAGATCTTACTTTGCTGAACATTATTCCTGTTTACAGTTTATTTCTATCTAAAATTATATTCAAGATAATAAACAAAAACAGCAAAATTTCCTTAAAATTATCAATTCAGGGGCAGCAACCCAACAACAGGTTGTCTGATTCATCTGAAAATTTCAGGGCAGATAGATCTTGACCTGATAAACAATATTACCCACATCAGATTTGCTCTAAATGCTTTAGTTTTTGAGTTATAAGCCAAAAAGTGCATTTGACCCCTATGTTCTATTTTTAGCAATGGCGACCATGATAGATAGATCATAACTTCGGATACAATTTACAAACTAGATACCCTAAGGAACATTCAGTTAAAGTTTGGAAGTATTTGGCCCAGTAGTTTCAGAGGAGAAGATTTTTGTAAAAGATTACTAAGATTTACGAAAAATGGTTAAAAATTGACTATAAAGGGCAATAACTCCTAAAGGGGTCAACTGACCATTTCCGTCATGTTGACTTATTTGTAAATCTTACTTTGCTGAACATTATTGCTGTTTACAGTTTATCTCTATCTATAATAATATTCAAGATAATAACCAAAAACAGGAAAATTTCTTTAAAATTACCAATTCAGGGGCAGTAACCCAACAACAGGTTGTCTGATTCATCTGAAAATTTCAGGGCAGATAGATCTTGACCTGATAAACAATATTATCCCATGTCAGATTTGCTCTAAATGCTTTGGTTTTTGAGTTATAAGCCAAAAACTGCATTTGACCCCCATGTTCTATTTTTTGCAATGGCAACCATGTTTATTGATAGATCACAACTTCGGATACAATTTACAAACTAGATACCCTAAGGAACATTCAGTTAAAGTTTGGAAGTATTTGGCCCAGTAGTTTCAGAGGAGAAGATTTTTGTAAAAGATTACTAAGATTTACGAAAAATGGTTAAAAATTGACTATAAAGGGCAATAACTCCTAAAGGGGTCAACTGACCATTTCCGTCATGTTGACTTATTTGTAAATCTTACTTTGCTGAACATTATTCCTGTTTACAGTTTATCTCTATCTATAATAATATTCAAGATAATAACCAAAAACAGCAAAATTTCCTTAAAATTACCAATTCAGGGGCAGCAACCCAACAACAGGTTGTCTGATTCATCTGAAAATTTCAGGGCAGATAGATCTTGACCTGATAAACTAAACAATATTACTCCTGTCAGATTTGCTCTAAATGCTTTGGTTTTTGAGTTATAAGCCAAAAACTGCACTTGACCCCTATGTTCTATTTTTAGCAATGGCGACCATGTTTGTTGATAGATCATAATTTCGGATACAATTTACAAACTAGATACCCTAAGGAACATTCAATTAAAGTTTGGAAGTATTTGGCCCAGAAGTTTCAGAGGAGAAGATTTTTGTAAAAGATTACTAAGATTTACGAAAAATGATTAAAAATTGACTATAAAGGGCAATAACTCCTAAAGGGGTCAACTGACCATTTCCGTCATGTTGACTTATTTGTAAATCTTACTTTGCTGAACATTATTCCTGTTTACAGTTTATCTCTATTTATAATAATATTCAATATAATAACCAAAAACAGCAAAATTTCCTTAAAATTACCAATTCAGGGGCAGCAACCCAACAACGGGTTGTCTGATTCATCTGAAAATTTCAGGGCAGATAGATCTTGACCTGATAAACAATATTATCCCATGTCAGATTTGCTCTAAATGCTTTGGTTTTTGAGTTATAAGCCAAAAACTGCATTTGACCCCTATGTTCTATTTTTAGCAATGGCGACCATGTTTGTTGATAGATCAAAACTTCGGATACAATTTATAAATTAGATACCCTAAGGAACATTCAGTTAAAGTTTGAAAGTATTTGGCCCAGTAGTTTCAGAGGAGAAGATTCTTGAAATAGTTTACGACGACAGACGACGACAGACGACAGACGACGGACGACGACGGACGCCAAGTGATGGCATAAGCTCACTTGTCCCTTCGGGACAGGTGAGCTAAAAAGAGATAACAAGCTTTCAGACATTTTTTCGCAGCTTAGATTTGAAGATAGTAAAATGTAAATACAAAATAACAACATAGTTTATGAATAAACATGATGATAATAGTGTTGTCAATAGAGCAAAAGTCATTGTAGGTGTCCCAATCATTTCATGATGATAATTATAAGCGTATTTCATATTCTAAATATGTTTGGGTTAAATATAATACCACTATGGCCAATAGTTTTACCCAAATAGATATAAATTAGCCTCAATATAGTTTTGTTAGATAGTACATTGAAGTTTTTGTAACACTTCTTATCAAAGGAAAACAGTAAAAAAAGGATATCAAGTTTGACATTTATTGCACTTCTGTCATTAATCTCATGTACAACGTGTAGTATTAAATCAAATGCAAATATGGAATTCAAATATTTATAATATATATAATATTTCTTATATCCCATTGCTAATTCATTGAGACAAATTTGAGAAATAAACAAATTCTTTACATATAAAAAAGAAGATGTGGTATGATTGCCAATGAGACAACTATCCACAAAAGACCAAAATGACACAGACATTAACAACTATAGGTCACTGTACGGTCTTCAACAATGAGCAGAGCCCATACCGCATAGTCTTTACGTTTGCTTTAATCGAAAAAGTAAAAACGTTCATAATATAGTAACTATATTTGTGCACATTACTATAATATGGACAACCTTTTCACTAGACATATTACCATATTGTATCTTTGATTCAAAGTTTTGTAATGGTCGTTTTAACCTCAGTAAGTGTTATACCGTATGTTAAATGGTTAGTAAAATGCTTGTAGTTTATAGGCACATATCAAAAATAATTATATGCATTATATTAATATTTCCGTCAAAAATAAAATTTGTACAAAACATCTGCTTGTATTGTTAAACAATTTACTCGCCAATTTATATAAATTGATATTAACATTAGAAGATGTGGTATGAATCATTGCCAATGAAACGGCTCTCCAACAACAGACCACATAAAACTGAAATTAACAACTGTAATTTACATTTCCTTCTTCGACAATGAACAAAACACATAGTCAGCTTAAAAAGACCCTTACATAAGTATACTTTCAGTTTTGAATATTTGTCAATTTAAAGGTCCATGCCCATTGACATGGTAACTTATTCCAGGATATATTTGGTATCGTTATATTCAGTCCTTGTGCACCAGTCGTTGTAGTCCATTGGAATTTCTCTGGATATCCAAGCATAGTAACTATTGTATTTGTAGAAGTAATAGGTGCCCCAAGTGTTAGGGTGTTATTTTGTGGCCATGACAACACTACAGCATAAACAAATTTCTCATCAGTTTTCTTCATTGTGTACCTGTTTCAATTAAATAGTCGGTTTAAATTATTCGAAATATGTCAGATAATAATGAAATACAAGCATTTTAGAGCAGCAGTATACTACTGTTGCCTTAGTTTTGCATTTTAACAATTGGTTTTCCCCCTCAAAAATATACCGCCAAAAGTCTTTTAATAATTATCTTTGCAAGTCTTGATGAATTTTAGAACATAACAGTTTTCGTTATTTATGGTAAAAATATTTTTGACATGTTTACCTATTATGTCTGTTTGTTTCGTTCACACATTGTTGTCTTTATTATGGAATTTAATGCGATAATCATACATTGAGAGGTTTAGCTAGCTTTAAACCAGGTTTAATCAACCATGTTCTATATACGAAAATGCCTGTATCAAGTCAGGAATATGACAGTTGTTATCCATTTGTTTGGTTTGTTTGAGCTTTTGATTTTACCATTTGATTAGGTACATTCAATTTTGAATTTTCCTCAGTGAGCAGTGTTTTTGTGATTTTACTTTTTGTATGTTATAGGAATTATAAGCTATAGTTAATTTATGGAGTTAATTCATATAATAATAACTCTGATTTATTCAGTTGGCAAATAAATAAACAAAATAAAAAATAACTTTAAGACTTTAAGAAACTGACCAATGTTATAAAATTATTATTTTAGACCATGCGTTTGTTTTCAATTCGTTTGATGAGTTTGAGCTTTTTGTTATTTGATAAGGCTTTCCGATTAGAATTTTCCGTGGATTTAAATGTTTTTTTTATTTATGCATTTATTTTTATGCATGGTAGACATACTATAGGTTTATGGTTTGAACATAGGTTAACCACTGTCGTCTTAATTTAAATAAATAATACCAGACATATCGAGTTGTTGTATCCTTTTGATGGCTCCATGGCACAGTACTGTATATCCCCTCGCCATTACATCGAAGCCATTGACCAAGCTGTCGAAGTCTCTCTTCAAATATAGGTGTTATTTTACCTTCCTTTGTAGGACCAACATCTAATATCATATTTCCACCACAACTTTTAATACAAATAATTCTTAGTAAGAATAGTAAACAATTAGGTCCAAAATACTGAGTGCAATATAATGCATGACTGTTGTTAACAGAAAAATAGGAAATATAGTATTTAAAGAATGTGTACTTTATAAAGGTCTGTACAGGATTCTAGTAATATTCCCTTCAAATGTTATTTGTATACTAGAAATGACATTATACGAAATACATTGGTTTGTATGTTAAAAGCCAATGTAACTTGAGCTTTAGCTATAAAGTAATGAACAACAGGATCCTAAGTAGCTTATTTGCTAAACTGTTTAAAAAAATGCCATCTGATATTTATTTAATTCTGTATTGCAATATTATAAGGCCTATCATTTTTGCTATTGATAGTTTCTACTGATCTATTATAGTTTTCAAAAAAAAATGGCATAAACACAAAAATAAGTTTATAAGTAATAAACTCTTTGTTGTCTGATTCAATTGTTTCGGTCATGTTGGCATTTTTGTAGAGTTTGTATGCTTATCATTTTTACTGTTTAAAAAGTAAATTCATAAAAATACTGAAATCAGAGGAAAATCTAATCGGAAAGTCCATAATCACATGGCAAAATCAAATGACAAAACACATCAAAAACGAATGGACAAGAACTGTCATATTCCTGACTTGGTACAGGCATTTTCAAATGTAGAAAATGGTGGATTGAGCCTGGTTTTATAGCGCTAAACCTCTCACTTCTACGACAGCTGCATCAAAGATTCTCCTTAGTTTGAAACAGGTAAAAATATCATCATTTATGGGTAATAAATATGTACATATCCAATCGTTTCGGGTATTTGGAATTTTTGTAGAACTTATACAACTTATCTATTAACAGTTTCGAACTACAAATTTATATAGTTTTTCGATTAAATCAAAAAGAAACTTTTTGCAGGAAACTGGAAATCCTAGTTCATCATTTGGAGTCGGACAAACCTTCCGCGGGCGTGATTCAAATTCACAACCTCGGTGCTGACATGCTGATGGTACGGTAGATGAACAACTTAAGACCACTAGGCTTCTTATAACTTTCGAGATAACAGGCAAAACAAGAACATGAAGAAAGAAAATAAGCAAGAAATTGTCCATTAATTGCAATAACTTCTCAAAGATGTTATCCGATAGTTTTGATGAAAAAAAGCAGAATTGAGCATAGAATAAAAGACAAAACATGCATTTTACCCGTATGTTCTACTTTTGACATTGGTCGTTATGTGTGCTAATTGTCCGGAAGTAAATTACAATGAACATCACGAAACTCAGTCAAACAGTACTACGCGTATGTGTCTCAACTGATAAAAGACATATTTTCTCGGTCTAAAATCTTTAGACACAAGAATTAATTCTTAGTTTAACTATCGATTGTACCCCTTCCCCTTTTGGGAAATTTTTACAGTCTGAATTTGAATAGTCGTGAGTAATATATTAAAGGAGCAAAAATTGTGTAGCAGGACCCGGTCTCGATGTGTGGAGTTCAAATAATTTCCTGCGACCTTTTCCGTCAGAGAACTCAACAGTGTTTTGAAAATTAAATTGAAGGTGAGATAGTATATACTAGTACTACCGGTTTGATGGAAACCATATTTTACGTACGTGTTTATACAAACAAAACAATTGTATAGAAAATGTATAACTTTCTGTAGGCTTTTATTTATAATTCAAAAACCAAATGTACACGTACCTGACTATGGAAACGAGGTTTGAAATTATATCATGAGGACTAAGAAAATTACTGAGTTGCACATTACGTCGGTAGGCCCATGCATCTCTGTCTATTGTCAAGCCTCCTTCAAACTTATGCTTTTGTACAACACCTGTTTAAAACATCAAAAAGTAAAATCACAAAAATACTGAACTCAGAGGAAAATCAATTCGGAAAGTCTACAATCACATGGCAAAATCATTTAACAAAACGCATCAACAACGAATGGACAAGAACTGTCATATTCCTGACTTGGTACAGGCATTTTCAAATGTAGAAAATGGTGGATTGAACCTGGTTTTATAGCCAGCTAAACCTCTCACTTGTATGACAGTCGCATCAAATTCAAAAATACAGTAGAAAAACATTAAAAATGAAATTTTGGAAACTATATGTAATATGAGACTACAATGATATAAATGAACATTTAGGATTGCCTTGTATCATAATGAAAATAATTTTTCATAGAAGTATGTTTTGCCTTTGAAGTTTGCTATATCGTTCAGGGAGATTTTATCCTTATTAACAATGACAAAAGGTTGAAGGTTTGATAGTTGACATATCTACGTACCAGGATTAAATTTATCTGCACAAGTAAAGTATCCACCATGTTTACAAAAACAAGTTTCACACCATCTGTCGTTCGTAACAACCGTATCCTTCACTGGACTGCAAAATAAATACTGAAGAGGTCATACATGAAAATTATATTCCTGATACCTCGGCTGAGACTCTATAAGTTCCCGAGGATATCACCAGCCCAGTTCATAGTTCATCGGATCTGGCTAGAAACTACGGATATTGTGTTATAAATGTTTGTCGTAACACAATTTTGAAATCATTTTAAATTAAGGAATATCGCTCATCATGCAAACAAAAATCTCAGTTTCAGGTATAGAGGTGTGATTTTTTTCTATGACAAGTGGTTTTAGCAATCCACAAGAACTTTCGGTCATCCGATGCTCAGTACTTCAGTACTTTGATTTGGTTTACCAGCTCTTCATGAGGTTTGTAATTTCAAATATCTTTACCTCCAGCATCACTGAAGAGACATTAGCTGTTGAAATGCGCACTGGTGAGTTTAAACTGGTACCTTTAGTTTAGAATGTGTCCTCCACTGCATGGGATATATATAATCTCCTGCTAATTGTGTAGCGTCACATAAGAAAACATTATTGTAAACCTCGGGAGGCTACTCAGACAAAAATTCAAGTTAGTCATAGTTAAGTCCTATATCTCGAAATTATATATATATGCAAGAAACTTCATCACTTGTCTGTAGTTTTGGACATACGGTGGAATTTTTAAGATCTTAACCTTGATAATATGAAACTAGATAATTGTATTGAAGTGGAGTGATACAAGTAATTAAAATTTTAATAACCGTATCTTTAACCAAGACAATAGGTCTTACGTATTTAACCAAGACAATAGGTCAAACGTATTTAAGTTTGCCTCCAACTGTTTTGATTCGAGGTCCACTGATGAAACTATTGTAGACGAAACGCACATCTGGTGTAACCAATTATAAGCCTGGTATTTTTGATGAGTTTTATCTTTGTTGAGACAAAGGTTCTTAACATAAGAAAAAGAGGTATTCTTACAAGGCCTGGTGCAAGACAAACTAGTTGTACATATTCTAAAGCATCCCTTTGTAAATTTTACGGGCGCTATCACGAGTTGGTTGACCGTTATTAAATAACCGTTTCACATATGATATCGGATATGTTCCTTACGTCGAAACTACAATCCCCTTCCCTTTCATGAATGTGACCTACCGAATTAGACTATTTACCGGATTTGTAATCACATAAGCAATACGATGGGTGCCACATGTGAAGCAGGATCTACTTACCCTTCCAGAGCACCTCAGAACATCTCTAGTTTTTAGTGGGGTTCATGTTGCTTATTCTTTAGTTTACTATGTTGTGTCATGTGTACTATTGTTTGTCTGTTTGTCTTTTTATTTTTAGCCATGGCGTTGTCAATTTATTTTCGATTTATGAGTTTGACTGTCCCTCTGGTATCTTTCGTCCCTCTTTTCTGGTAAGACAACAAAGGACTCGACGCACGCAAATAAGTGTAATTAATATCAAGCTGTTTCATGCGTCTGTCATACCATTGAGATGTTTAGCTAGCTATAAAACCAGGTAAAATCCACATTTTCGACATAAGGAAATGTCTGTACCAAGTCAGGAGTATATGATAATTGTTTGCCATTCGTTTGATGTGTTCGAGCTTTTAAATTTGCAAAATTAATATTAAAAGAACGGGATGTGGTATAATAGCCAACTATCCGCTAAGGACCACATCATGTTGAGCAACCAAAGGTTATCATAAAACTTACAACAATGAGTATATGATACTGTAAGCTTTAAAAGGTCTTGTAAAGTCCATGCTTCAATAAGGTAACCCGTATCATTAGCATAAAAAGATATCAAATTCTGATTTAGGGGTTATGAGGAGATTGATATGTAAATGTGAACTGTAGTGTGTATCTTATTTGTTGAAGAATACCGTGAGTACACAAAATAGTTGTATGGTTAAAACTGAGAGAAACTTAAGATAAATTGTTATACTGGGTTGAGGAGGAGTTGTTGATACAAATGGGTACCCCAAAATAAAGTTATGACAAAGTCCAAGCTTTGCTACAAGAAACTTTAAAAATAATTCGGACAAAAAAGTATACATGTAAAAAAGTAAAGGTTTACGCTAAAAAATTCTGAGAAAGTTTACTTGAATTATAATTTTGGGTTCAGGAGAAAACGGATACAAATGTGTACTATTATAGTGAGCTGACATAATTCTATGTCATTCAAAATTGAATACCTAAAACCATTCAGATGAAGAAATTAAATAAGAGATGCAAAAGAACATCATTAAAGTAAATTTCTGTGAATTTTTCATAAATTTCTGTTTTAAAAAAGCGGTCCAGGAGCAGCTGCAGATACAAAAATAGGATGTATGGACGAATCGAAGTACGGAAGGACTCTCCAATCACTAAAAACCGCACGTTTTAGAACGCAGGGGGTAAAATTGTGTTACCTAAAGTCATTTGGTTTAACTAATGAAGATGTCACGTGCATTTGCCGTTTCCCTCACACCTTCCTCAGTTGCCGCAATGACAATAACTTTTACCGATGTAGGTGGTTTCTGCCTTAACCCTGTAAACCGTCCTTATTGCCACATTAATATTTAGTGATGAAAGCCCTGCTACCAGCCCTTGTTGCAACATAAATATTCAGTGATGAAAGCCCTGAAACCAGCCCTTGTTGCCACATTAATATTTAGTGTTGAAAGCCCTGCAACCAGCCCTTGTTGCAACATAAATATTTAGTGATGAAAGGCCTGCAACCAGCCCTTGTTGCCACATTAATATTTAGTGATGAAAGCCCTGCAACCAGCCCTTGTTGCAACATAAATATTTATTGATGAAAGCCCTGTAACCAGCCCTTGTTGCCACGTTAATATTTAGTGATGAAGGTTCTTAAGATGTTAAATTCAACAATGTTAAGGGTAATATAATATAATATTTAATATAGTATAATATAGCTTGATTCAAAGTACATTTTTCATAGTTTATAGTATTAGAATATCGATTGTATCAATTTATATAAACATAAAAAAAAAGTGATAAAAAAGTATTAGCTTATCATGTTTATTGTAGTAAATGCAAATCTTTTATGTGAGTATCTTATACTTATTTACTTACTATTTTGTATTAAAGTATAGAACTGTTAGATGCTTCTAACATTATATGGTTATATTTTTTACACTAAATGTAAATCCAAGGTTAAAAGTGGACTACTTTTTTAGTGCCTTCTATTTCCCCTGGATAGATGGTTTCAATTTGTAAACAGGGACCCTTAGCCTGATCCTGGACGACTAAGGTAATTGTACACAGGAAATATTTAGGAATAAAACATTTATATGTCTTAAAAAAAAAAAATTAAAAAAAATTCAACAATGTTGATATACCTTTCATTATAAAGCCACGCTAAGAATTCCTGAGATTTGTAATACTCCGCCGGACCTTTCAGTTCACACATGTCAGACCATAAAACTTCAGGTTTGTAGTTGTTGATCAATTCATACAGTGCCGGTTGAACTTTAAACTATAAAAACAAAATCACAAATAGATAAGACAAAATTGTGATTCCTCTATGTGAAAAAGACAACTCTTGAATTAAAAAAAAAAGTAATACTAACGTTAATGTAAATAATAAAGAAGTATTATGTATGTTTGTGTGTTACTCTTTAAGTGAATGTTTTAATGTTGCTAACATCTTAAAGAATATGCATATTCTGATGTCGCTTTTGTTTACATACTTACATTAAGAGCTTTGTGTTAGTCTTTGAAATAAGTCCGATTTTTTTTTAAATTAAAAAAAAAAATTGTACTTTTCTATCATTTGGTTTCATATCTAACATTGAGTGTTTCTGTAATTTGTCTAAGATACCAAAGTCAATAGTTTAGCAAAAGTTCGAATAGCAACTTCATGAATAAAATCTAGAGAAACTGCTGCGTGATTATAGAAAAATTAAAACTGACCTTTACATATTCTTGTCCAGTATAGTTACTTTCTTTGTCCTTCAAATAGAGTGGATTAAACCATTCTTGTAGGCAATGGTATAGTCCTACTTTAAGTGACGATTTCTTACGCAAGGCTGCGGAAAATTCACCTGAAAAACATGGCAATACAATTTTTATTCTATGTAAACGTACTGCCGGGTTAAAACATGTAAGCTACTTTTGATGACGGCTGTGTCGTGTGTTCAGGATTATCTTGTCATTGCGCCATCGGTCTATATATCAGAGTTTTTAGAATTTAGAAATCAAATAATATTTCCAAAAAAAAATTAAGCATCCACTCCAGCGCTGTTTTATTTTCTTGTTTTTCTTTTTTATTTCGTATTTTATTAAGATCTTATATGTTTCCAAGATTATTCTTATACATAACAGTTTCATTTCATTGTCTTCCATAATAGATGTTCGTTAGTTATATTTAACTTTACGATCATTGGCTATATCAATATTTCAATTATCTAAGTGTCTTTGTCAGTGGCGGATCGAGGAGGGTTCCGGGGGGTTGAAACCCCCCCTTTTTTTTGGACGATCAAAGCATTTGAATGGGAGCATATAGTTGGAACCCGGCCCCCGTTAACTCTGGGTTGGGACCCCCCTTTTTTAAAATGGCTGGATCCGCCACTACTTTGTCGTGCATGAAGCTGGACAAAATGCTAAAAACTAAATAGAAAAGGGAATCTGAGTTAAATTATTTAAGATTATCTTTATATGGTTAGTTTAATCGTTGAATACAGATACACCACAAATCAGCGACGATTGATTCTCCTTTCAAATTTTATGACCGTTTGTTTCAATTTCAATACAAACCATAACCTATAGTTTCATCTTGTATTTATGAATTTACACTAAAACAATGGTAGGCGTGTTTTCCTTCGAAGTCAAAAGATTGGTTGATTGATTGATTGATAGATTGATTGATTGATGCCTAATATTCAGCGGAAAATATTAGATGCAAAATTAGGACGACAACATGTTACAAATAATACGATATCAATATAACCTGCTTGAACTAAAGCGACGACTTGAGTCGGAATTTTTACTTATTGATGAGGTTAATTAGTTAGAAAGTTCTTACCAACGATATCTCTCTTAGGTCCTGTAGAGTTGGAGTTCCAGTTGAAGCTTGTTTTTGAAGGCCATAGTGTAAAGCCATCGCAGTGTTTTGTAGTAAGTACAGCATACCTTTAAATATATAAAAAGACAAATCAGTTTATTTTTTTTACACTTGCTAATTAATAAATAATTTAGAGGTATTTATCAATGCGAATATTCAGACTTTCCGGGTAAGTATTGTAATAATAAGAGCTCGCAATTTAGAAACGGAAACATAGTCCTGTTTGCAAATCAATTCAAAATCGCAATAATTACACTTGCATTTTTGTCCATTCTCAAAACATCGCAATAATTAGATGAACGCAATGATTTCAGAATTTACAGTAAGTAAATAAACATCAAACCGTTTTTATCACAAAACATGCGCGTATCTCTGTTTCATCTTGCCTACGCTACATTTGAGTTAAACGATCAGATCTGCACAAAATTCTGAAAATGTAATAAAGAATTTCTGTAAAGTCCTTTTCGCACTGTTGTATTGGAGATCCAAGGTCAGACATTAAAAAACGGTAATAATCATTTACGTGTGATAAGCTTCATTTGTTTTTTTTTTTTTTTTGTTTTTTTTTTTTTGCTAAAGTCCAGTGGCAATATTTTTATGCGTGTTCAGGACGAGAACAAATAGACATGAATAAATACGATAAGTTATTCCTGGATTAAAGATGCCCGGGGAAGGTCAAGAAGATAAATACTGCAACTGTCCTTGCAAAAGTCCACTTAATAGACTCCTAAAAGAATTGTTGCAAAAGTTTCTTAAAGTGTGAGAACGAAAGACTCTCTTAAAACGAGGCATCAGATTTAACTTTCTCGTTCCTATAATTTTTGATAAAATATAAGAAGCCGTAGTACACTAGTATAGTGAACATTTAACAAAAACTTTATATATACAGACCACCTCAAAGACTTAATGACCAATGGTACAAGTTAGTTCAAATAAAAATATGCCTCAGACAATTTATCCAAACAAGAAATTTCAAGCGGATCCCTTTTAAAACATAAATGTGTACTAAATATTAATTTGATAGCTCCTTGTGCTAAAGATATATCGAAATCATCATTTATCTATACACTTATAAATGTGCCAAAAGATCAAAGTATTCATATAAAGATCTTACTTTGCACCAGAAGCGTTGAATATTTCCGCCCATTCCTCGGCATTGAAGAACTCCGCAGTAAATTCCGCTGCAAAATCTTGGTAAGTAAATCTGGGGGGATAATTTTTCTTCATGAATTCTACACTATTCATGTCACTTTTATCATGCCAGTATTTCCAGAACCAGGACGGAACATGGTCAAAACTCGGTACAGAAAATACTCCAAAATGAATAAATATGCCAAGTTTTGCTTGGTCGTACCACTGAGGTAGTGGGCGGGTATCTAATGAGTCCCAGTTTGGTTCGTATTTAATACTGACCACTGTCTGGTACACAATAAGCAGTACAATGTATTTTAACAATGTCATTTTCTATATCACTTCAGCTGAAATAAATAATAATAATAATAATAATAATAATAATAATAATAATAATACTAGTAATAATAATAATAATAGGATCCAATGGCCTCTCTGAATCGCTATACACTATCATGTCTTTCTGATAATAGTGATCTTTTTCGGTTTTCAATGTAAAAGCAAAAAATGCAAAGATGAATAAAATCTGCTGTTAGGAAACACTTTTAATTTTCTTTTACGTTGTTATATCTTGTCTTGCTGATTTTTTTTTATTGATGTTTGCTTTACTCTGCATTAGCACAGAAAGGCTATATCGCGGCGAGAGTTAATTCTTTTTTTTTTAGTTACATTTGTATCTGTTAACTTTGCATTTGAAGATGACAATGTGTATAGGAAAATTGTGCAAAGTTGTATTTTTCCTGCAGAATGTCGGCGACACGTTTGGAATAACTACAGCTTCCTTAACTAAAAACAAATCTGAACTCATTGGTATAGCAAAGGATGTTATCGTCCCAATAAATACCAACAATCATCTAATCCATTTAAAAAGCAAACATTAACTCATGTAAGGGGTCACTTGGCATTTACGATCGTGGTTTGCTTTATTTGTAGATTGTAAAACAGGTAAAACTCGTAATATGGAGCAATCATTCAAAATTTTTAGTTAGCTGTATACCGGTATTGCTGATTAGTTTCAAAGTTGATTGAGAGTTTCAGCAAAAATCGTTCTATTATTAATGTATGCAATAGTTTTATAAAAAAAATCAATATAATTAATATTTTAAGCCTAATAGATGTCGATAGTTCCTTTGCATAAATTTATTCTGAAACTTATGAAATGTTCTTTGTATGTGATCTGATCTGTTTGACCTTTCCATATAATTAGTTATAGTTGACATATCAAACTTAATGAAAATCAGGCAGATTATTTTTTAGATATAGAAAAAAGTATTTAACTTGAATCTCTTGTATAACACCAATGTTCTTAGTCACGTTCTTACCTTTTTCTTTACACATGAACTTCTCTTCACGTGCCACTGTGTATAACTTCTGGTGTCAATATACTCATATGATTCTACGGAGGATGTAAACAATTAAGTTATCTGTTTGTGAATATGATAACAATATAGTAGATAACAACAATAATAATACTGAGATATGATCACGTAATATTTCAAAACTCCGACATCTTGAAAATATTTTACTGGTGTAAGCCTAAAGAGGATAACTCTCATAACAACGAACCCAAATGTTCCTGTTTTCCGTTAGAGCCATTCATTCACGTACCTCTCACCTTAAAGTGGGTACAATTATGAACACTATTTTTTTTTAAATCATACCATTGTATTTTCAATAAAGACCACCAATTCTTATGTCCAATCTAATAAATGATTTCCAAAGAAGTTTTTTCTCGAAAATTGACAAAAACAATGACTAGCGTCACGATTTTAAAGAAAAATAAAATTGTCGCTCAAGTAGTTTTCCAAACGCAATTGCAGGATGCCGAATTGCAGGATAGCTTTTCATAAAGAGAATTGCAGGATGAGAATTGCTGGATAGCTTGACACTAGTAAAACAATGATGTACATGAGGCAATCGATGCCTCAATCATTTAATCATCGACACTCAAGCTTGAAAAGGGCTTTTGATGTTGATATGTATAAATATCCTGCCTCGTCTGGAATGTGTTTTTGTTGGATGTTTTTCCTGCTTTGTATCAATCTGATGAATTACATAGGCGGATCCACCCACCCCAAGCTAGCCCGCTCTCCCTTTTTGTGGGGAAACTTTGGTAGATTATATAGGGAATCACTGAAGTATGACTGGTGCGGGTACCCCTTAGGTCAGTCAGTGGGCCCCCTTACAAAAAGTTCCGGAAACTGCACTAAGTTAAGCCCTTTTCAACTGATTCTTATATTTTGTACTCTTGCAATACTGTTACACCACTGTCCCGAGTTAGACTGATGGTTTGGTGCCGGCAAACGTGTTTAACCCCACCATATTCTGTATTTGCCTGTCCCATGACAAAAGCCTTCAAACCAGTGCTTGCAGTTTGTTGCTGTGTTACATATTCGATTTCCGTTCATTGTTTTGCACATAAATCAAGCCATTAGTATTCTCGTTTGAATTGTTTTGCATTTGTTTTGTCTGAGAGTTTTGTTATTTCGTGGACTTTCATAGCTGATGGTTTTGCTCATTGTTCGTGAAGACGGTGCGATGACATATAGTTGTAAACTTATATGTCATTTGGTCTCTGGTGGAGAGTTGTCTCATTGGCAATCATACCACATCTTCTAATTTTCAAATTAATACTTGAAGTCATTATCAAAGCATGATCTTCAGATATAAGCGGCGTAAACACCGTGAACACACAGACATTCATTAAAGTTAAATTGTCTTCCATTTGATACTTTTCATGCACTCTTGGTGTTATTGAAATATGGGAAATAATGAAGCAGAAAATTAAATTGTACAATAGCAAAGATGTTTACTCTTGAATATACTTGTGTGACTGTCCCTGTAATGGGGGGAGGGCGTGTTAATGGAGAAGGAAAGATTTTCTGCATGCTATAACAAACAATGAGGACAAATAAATTAAATGTTGAATGAGTAATTCAATGTTTTAAAGATTGTGTGTTAAAATTGTAATCCTTAGTAATATATACGATTCTATAATTATAAAGTATTTTCCCTTAATATTGGACTTAATCAAAATATTTACTAGTAATTGATTTTTAGAAATAATTTCAGGTTGCTTCGCGTACGCGTTTGCGTCTATCTTAAAATATGCTAAGGTTTATTACTGATATATATATTGTGTACAACACATTCAATCAATAGCTGTTAATTGTCAATATCATAAACAGGGAAGTAAATTAGAACGCAATGTTTCTTGTTTTTATTTATTGACCTTTACAGTTTAACTAGTTTGTCAACTACTAAATATATAGCACAGACGATTTTTAATTCCTTAAAAAAAACAATGTCACTCACGGACACCATGGACAGGTCTAGCATTTCTAGTTACATATTCATCGATTGTTTGACAATTTACAATTTATCCTTCAAACTCAAGATGTCTTTTTGATGCGTGTTGTTTGGTTGCTGTCTTATTGACGCCTACCTTGTGGTTTTATTGACGACTACCTCGTCCGTATTTGTTCTCGTAAATAAACATCAATATCTGTCAAGAAATATACACATCACGCATGAGCCGAGTACCTAAATCTTTTCTGGATTTGTTTGACATAACATGTTGAATCGATTGATTCAATTCACTGCATGTGAATTAAAATTAAAACCTACCATAATATAAACATCTTACCTTACACGGGATTATTGAAAATACACACTTAAAATAACTCAACACACTTTTCCGATATTATTTCACAGGTGGATGATTTCGAAATTTATTAAATATGCAGATTTAATTTATTCTGTATGTAACGCAGGACAATATGCAACTGGTTCCATACATGATCACGTTTGATTTGTTTTATGCCCAATTTATGGGTATTATGTTTCTGGTCTCTGGGTCTGTCCGTTCGTCCGTCTGTCCCGCTTTAGGTTAAAGTTTTTGGTCGAGGTAGTCTTTGATGAAGTTGAAGTCCAATCAACTTGAAACTTAGTACACATGTTCCTTATGATATGATCTTTCTAATTTTAATGCCAAATTAGAGATTTTACCCCATTTTTCACCGTTCACTAAACATAGAAAATGATAATGCGGATGGGGCATCCGTGTACTTAGGACACATTCTTGTTATCCATGTGAAAAGTACAAGAAAATGATTGCATGATGCCATCAATAGGTGATCAGAGACTATCTTACCTCGAAATACTATAACAAAGGGGTAGCAGATGAATTGTACATTGTAGATATATATATATATTGAAAGATGCACATTTTATACTTTTTGAGTTTTTATACAACAAAATTTAAAAAAGGCATTAACATGTTAACAACATGTATCAATAATGCTTCATTTGCGAAACATACAAACACAATTTTGGTTATAGCAAATATATAGACAAAACAAACATAAGAAAAGCTCGACAATAATAATTTTCAAATCAAATCAAATATTTTATTGTTGTATAAACTTTACAGTTTGTGACCAACATGTATTAACACAATAAACATATATATACGTATTAAACATATCAAACATACACCATAAAAACAGCATCAAAATTTATAAAAACAAACAAGCTGTTAAGAGTCCCCTGCCCTCAGTTCAAATGACTTTTTCAATAAATTAATATACAGTTTAAACGATCAGTTATTGTTCTCCTTTCCTCAGTTCCAATGACTCTTAAAATAAAAGAAACAACCTGCTTCTTAGTCCTTTTTCTAAACAAAACAAAAAAGGGTATCAAGACCTTGTTGATAAGTATGATAATTCTGTATCAACTTCACAAATAATACACGATGGTCTTCAAGTATAGATTCTCGGTACTGATGTTGTTTATCATATTATTAACGTGTTATAGTATTCTTTTATTTTGTCTTTATGAACATTACTTTTACTGTTTAGTTTAGTCGGTTTTTGATGATGTTCATTTGGCATGGCTCTATACTTATACATTTCGTCATTGTGTTATTGTTCAATGATACTTGTGTGTATTCTTCTCATTCATTTTTGCTATTGTGCTTTGTCTATATGCCTTTTTGTGTTTCTTTTAAACATATGACGTGGCTCTGTAATTATATATCCAGTCATTGTGTTATTGTTCTATATCTTCTGTATTCTTGTCTTTCATTTTTCTAATGTGCGTTATCTATATGCCTTATTGTGTTTCTTTGTTATATATTTGTTTGTTTTAAAGTGATTTTGAGATTATAACAAAATGTTGAATGCTGTACCCCTATTTGTGACATTTGTACCTATTATATCTGTTTGTTTTGTTCTCACATCGTTGTCAATATAATTGATCATAATTGAATTTGATGCGACGGTCATACAAGTGAGGGGTTTAGCTAGCGATAAAACCTAGTTTAATCCACCATTTTCTGCACAAGAAAATGCCTGCACCAAAATCAGGAATATTCATTTGATGTGTAGGAACTTTCCGTTTTGTATTTGCCTTGGAGTTCATTTTTTTTTTTTTTGTGATTTAACTTTTTACATCATTTGGTGTTAATGGATAAAATTGATAAATATTATATGTTTTAAACAAGATAGTCTTATAATAATTATCAAAGGTACCAGGATTATAATTTAGTACGCCAGACGCGCGTTTCGTCTACACAAGACTCATCAGTGACGCTCATATCAAAATATTTATAAATCCAAACAAGTACAAAGTTGAAGAGCATTAGGATCCAAAATTCCTAAAAGTTGTGCCAAATAATGCTAAGGTAATCTTATAATATAAGATGCTGCAGGTTCATGGCAATTATATTCAACGTTTTTTATCGGATATTTTTTTTTTACTATCAATGTTGAACCGCAACGTCTTATATTATAGGACTACAAACAAGATACCAAAACCTTCATTATTACAATACTTTTGATTTAAAGCGTTGTGGAAAGATTTTAACGCCCCCTCCTTTTCCCATCGGGACAGTATGTACTTAAAAATATTTAGTCATATAAAACGAGTTTCTGATGAAAATGATATTAATGAAATTATTGAATCAATGCATCCATATAAAGTTACTAAAAATCATTTTTCAAGGAGCATATTTATTAATATATCAAAAAAGGTGACAGGAAAAATACTTCGTGAAAGGTCGATCGAGGGTCACAACTTATCAAAGACTGACGAGATCATTTAGGTATGATATGAATTTGAATCTTTCTTTATTTGTACAAAACCGAGACGCTGAGGCAGAGTTTGTTAGAGCTAGTTCAGAGGGTAACGGATGCTTATATTTCTTCTGACTCGCAGCCGATCAGTCATGTTACCTTTAATATGGGCATTATTTTTACATAATACCTGCTAATGATAAACATAATATTTGCTGTTTATATAATTGATCACAGGACCAAATTCTGATATGAAAGTTCACATAGATATGATAATCTAATCAGGAATTAATTATTGACGAGAAATCATTTTAATACATCTTTTCACTCGTTGTGTGAAGATGTTAATAAAATGTATACTTCTGCTGTGTGTGTTTCAGGTAACTCTTGGACGATATGAACCAAATTGGGAATCCATTGATTCTCGCCCTCTGCCAGCATGGTTTGATGAATCCAAGGTTGGGATTTTGATCCATTGGGGCGTGTTCTCTGTACCATCAATTCTGTCGGAATGGTTCTGGTATCAGTGGGAGACTAAGACACCGCTGTTGGTTGATTTTATGAAGAATAATTACAGACAAGACTGGACCTACCCAGATTTTGCTAATCAATTGACAGCAGAATTCTTTGATGCGGAGGAATGGGCTAGTTTACTTAACATATCTGGAGCTAAGTAAGTAGAAGATTAAGTATTATCGAAAACGGTAAAACAGTCCGTTGTTGACGGCCGTACCGTACGGTTACCTTTGTTGTCTACATCCCTTGCTTTTTTGTCTTTTAGGGCAAATCGCATTGACAATGATACCTTCATTATGTTTTTACATAATACCTGATGATAAACATATTATTATTTGCTTGTTTGTATTATTTATAACAGGATATAACTTTGTTTGTTTTATTTGTTGATATGCATTCATCATTATCCTTCCCAGCGAGCTTAATTTGTTGTATGTTTTCATAGTTGTGTAGGCATCATCATGCAACTTGTTGTAGGTTTAATTGTTGGTATGTTTTCATGGTGACCATCGTGTGTTCACACTTGATTTTAATTCCTGGTATGTATTCATCGTGACCCTTCACTGTGGGTTTAAATGTATGTTTGTTTTCATGTTTGATAAGCATCATGTTCCAACACTCTGAGTTAAGTTGTCAGTATGCTGTCTTGAGTGTTGAGCATCGTGCTAATTTTTTAATTAAATATAAGATGTCCTGGTAGTAAACATCATTTTCCTACAATTGTGAGTTCATTAATTGCCGATAAATTTGTTAATTGCCGTTTTAATGGTTGGTGAGTATCATGTTCTTACTATATGGGTTTTGATTGTTTGCATATTTTCAAGGTTGTGAGCATCATGTTCCTATACTGTAGGTTTACTGTTATGGTCGTTAAACATCGATTCTTATTCCTACACTGTTGCTAGCTTTAATTAAAGATAAGCTGCCATGGTTGGTAAGCAAAATGTTCTTACACTGGAAATTTCTTTGTAGATATGTGGTCATGGTTGGGAAGCATCATGAAGGATTTACGATGTGGCCGTCTAATTATTCCTGGAACTGGAATGCAATGGATGTAGGCCCAAAGAGAGACTTAATAGGTATGTTCTGTTAATGTCTTAGTAGGATTTATGATTTAACAAATAAAACAGAAAACAAAAAGTAGAAGCGTCAGTCGTCAATAATTTAGAAAATAGTAATATGAAATCTTTTTATTTTACTTTTACATCATTTGTCTTATTTTCATCTTTATCTCCAACTTTCAAAAAGGAGCACATGTAGTTCAGATTTCCATATCATTTGTTCAATTGATTGCTTAAAACTAACCACTGACGAAGGTTCGGAAATGAAAACGACCCTAATATCATACATTAAAGTGGCAGTAATATTTGTTCCTCCTATTAAATCCACATATCGAAACGTTGTTATAAATGATACAATAATAAGTGTTCCCTTTGATCAAATAGTATACACCCTTGATACCATCAGGAACTTATACTTGTAATCAATGTTTCAAAATAGTTTTTCCATTTGAAACTAATATGATAAAGTTAGTTCTACGACAGTACTAAATAACAGTGTACTCAAGACTAAAATATAACCCTTTTTCAGGTGAAGTCGGAGCAGCTATTAGAAGTAAGACTAAACTACATTTCGGGATTTATCATTCATTATTTGAATGGTTTAATCCTTTATTTGAGCGTGACAGATCTAATGCGTTTAAGACACAGGATTTCATAGCAGTATGTTACTTAATTATATATTTGTTTAGCATTTTTTATTACATTAATTGTTGTTTTATAGATATAGGAAGCTGTGGTATGAGTGCCAATGAGACAACTCTGCATCCAAGTAACAATTTATAAAACTAAACCATTATAGGTCAAGGTATTGCTTTCAACACGAAGCCTTGGCTCACTTCGAACAGCAAGCAATAAACGACCCCAAAAAATACTACAATCATTCAAACGGGAAACCAAACAGACGACAACCACTGACCATCAGATTCATCACTGAGGATAGGTGCAAACAATTGCAGCTTGATTTAACGTTTTAATGGTACCAAACCTTCTCCCTTTTCTGAAACAATAGTATAACATCACATCATAGAAAGCCACATTTATAAAAAGTAAGATCGTTCTTTTCACACTTTAGTCTTTTATCAGAAACTATGCGATAAATTTAACTTTTATCTGAGGTTCTCAGCGTTATATAATAAGTATGGATTTATACTGACTTATTTATTTGGTTTGAACTAAATATAATTATTATCTCGTGGGTGAAGGATAAGTTATGTCTAAAGTAAATATAACAGATTATTATCAATTGCTGTGATATAACAAATTTTTATCCACATCATGGTAGAGTCACCAATTCCACGACAAACAAAGTACACAACATCTTGCAATAAAAACATCTTACAAAAAGGCGTACAAAGCAACATATACAAAGTTTAAAGCATCGCACAATGAAAAAAAAAACAGTGTACACAACATCGTGCAATAATATACCAAGAACAAACAATCGCGCAATAAAACAAAGTATACAAAACATCGTGCAATAATAATTAAAAAAAAGTACATAACAACGTACAATAATAAACAGTCAAAAATAATTGTGGAATGATAAACAAAGAACAAAACATGAAGATACAACTATGTCCAATAGTATCAATTGCCCAAAAATCTGAGAAACTGGCCATCTTTACAACAAAACGAGTTTTCTCTTGACATGGACATATAATATAGAAATGTCCTGGCAATATGCAAGCATTAGTTCCAACTTGGCACCAGATTTCTTATGATCAATCGATCATCAACTGTCAATTTTTATGAAAAGCATTAAATTTGCAGTGCTAAAAATTGTTTAATTCATGCAAAACGACAATATCCTTTATTAGCAGCACTTTGAATTATAGGCAAAGACAATGCCAGAATTGTATGAGCTAGTCAATAAATACAAACCAGACATTGTGTGGTCAGATGGATCACATGCTGCTGATGACTGGTACTGGAATGCCACTACCTTCCTGTCCTGGTTGTATAACGACAGGTAAGTACTAAGGGAAGTGTTTACTGGAATACCACTACCTTCCTGTCATGGTTGTATAACGACAGGTAAGTACTAAGGAAATGGTTTACTGAAATGCCACTACATTCCTGTAAGTCGGATTAACGACAGATAAGCATTCATAGAAGGGTTTCTGAAAGAAGCCACTACATTCCTATCATGGTTGTATAACAACAGGAAGCATTGTGGAGGGAGGGGTACTGAAATGCCACTAAATATCGTGTTCGAGGGCTATAAATCCTGTCGACTGACAAGTGTTGAATATTGTTTTTGCTATTTACAGTTTCTCTTTATCTATTTTCGTATATGCAAAAACACAATCATGTATAAATATATTCTTCCAAGGGCAATAACTCCTATAAGGAGACTAAGGACAATTTTGGCTAGTTTGACTTGTTTGTAGATCTCGTCCTGCTGGTCAATTTTGTTTTTTTTTTTACACTTTCTCTCAGTCTTTCTTTGTGTCCGGACACAAAATGCATATCAACTATATTTTGCACCGAAACCTTGCCACTAATGTTTTAGTGTAATAACTCACAAGGAGTCGAATGGCAATTTCGACCATTGAAGTTATTTGTAGATCTTAATAACCTGATGCTCATTTTTAGGTCAGGTGAGAGGCTTTTTGTAAAAGTGAACGGACGACAACAAACGAACCGCATGATCACAATTTATGTTTAAAGCTCACATTTGGAAAATCTCACGTGGCCTTTTTGGGTCAAGTGATGAGAAAAGCTCACATGGTTATCTTGGCAAAGTGAGCTTATACGTAGGAGATGATGTGTATTTGCCAATGAGACGGCTATTCATGATGGTCTGGATTCGGGTCCTTCATTTCTGTAAAAAAAATATTGGGCCATTTTCTCTATTGTTTATACTTTTTGTTCATTATTCTCTGCTCTTCATATTTTAGCACCTCATCATTCTCTATTCTTTATTTTTTGTTCATTTTTGATATTCTTTATTCTGTAAACCCCATCCATAAACTATGTAAATGATATTGATGTGATGTGACCATATAACAAATCATGTTTTTTTGTGATAATAAGAAACAATTATTTTTATTTCTTAGTCCAGTAAAAGATACAGTCGTTGTAAATGACCGATGGGGGATTAACGTCAACTGTATACATGGTGGTTTCTTAAACTGTGGAGACAGATTCAATCCAAGTTTGTATCTTTTATATTATACCTTGTTATGGCACCTTAATCACAGGCGTTTGGAGTGGACCCTTCACCCCCCCCTCTTTTTTTATTTTTTTGTTTTTTTTATATTTTTTTTTTAAATATTTTTTCATATTTACTTCCTAGAAGATAAGGATAGAGGGAAAAAAAAATGTTTTTTTACTAATATTGTTAAATCGCATTGAAAAGACTGAATACCTTAAATAAGTAAAACTAAGTTAACATAAGTTGAAATATGAATTCGAATAAAATATATAAATAAAAAAAGGGGGGGAGGGTGCACTGAACAATCGCCTGTGAGCATTACATTGTTAAAATGTTGTTATTGTATATGTGGGAGGAAATTAATAACCAAAAAAAGAGTGAACGCCTGTTTTTAGTGTTTATAAATAATGTATTCAAATTGCAAACAAAGAAGATAGACAAATAAAGATGGTATGAACATCTTTTCCTCTGTTCTTATGACAGCTTTATGAACTGAAACGCAACAGTGATAGGCTAATTTGAGCAGTCAGAACATTTCTTGGTTACTGACAAATTAGAACTGAGACACATAGTCAAAAGTGTGAATCCAATGTATAATGAAATGTTTTGTAGAGGTTTTCAGAGGCGGATTTAGGGGGGGAGGGGGGGTCTGGAGGCCCGGGGCCCCCCCTTTTTGGGAAAAAATTTGGACGCTTATATAGGGAATCACTGAAGCGTGACTGGAGCGGGCCCCCTCTTAGGCAGTCAGTGGGCCCCACTTATTAAAATTTCTAGCCAGTGTGTTTAATGTTTTATAGAGGTTTTTAATATGTTTTATAGAGGTTCTTAAAATATGTTTTATAGAGGTTCTTAATATGTTTTGTAACGGTTTTACATATGTTTTATAGAGGTTTTTAATATGTTTTATAGAGGTTCTTAAAATATGTTTTATAGAGGTTCTTAATATGTTTTGTAACGGTTTTACATATGTTTTATAGAGGTTTTTAATATGTTTTATAGAGGTTTTTAATATGTTTTATAGAGGTTCTTAAAATATGTTTTATAGAGGTTCTTAATATGTTTTGTAACGGTTTTACATATGTTTTATAGAGGTTTTTAATATGTTTTATAGAGGTTTTTAATATGTTTTATAGAGGTTCTTAAAATATGTTTTATAGAGGTTCTTAATATGTTTTGTAACGGTTTTACATATGTTTTATAGAGGTTTTACAGAAGAGGAAATGGGAGAACGTAATGACACTTGATAAGTATTCTGCTGGTTACAGACGTAATGCTAAACTAGAGGATTATTTTACTATGATAGAATTGTTAACAGAAGTAGCTCAAACTGTCAGGTATATCTTATCTTAAATATGTATTTAACCATTTACAGAATATCATTCCTAAAGCATGTACTTCACTGTTAACATTAAAACTCAAACTTTCAGGTAAATCATATATCTGATCTAAAATATGTATATAATTGTTTACAGTATATCATACCTTACACATGTAGTCAAACCTGAATTAAGAGACCACTTTAGGGAGAGCAAAAAAGTGGTCTCTTAAGACAGGTGGTCTTTTAATACAGGTTCAATTTAAAGGAAATGTACTACAGAGGATTCTAAAATTGGCAGTCTTTTAACACGTTTTGCTGAGAAAATTTGCTTAATACAGGAGGTCTCTTTAGCAGGTTTGACTGTATTTTTAACTGTTAACATTATATCATACCTAAAACATGTATTTAATGTTTAACATGTTTAACATTAAAAGCTTAAATTTCAGTAAAATCAAATCTAAAACATGTTTAATTTTAGCTTAAATTTCAGTAAAATCATATCTAAAATATGTTTAATTTTAGCTTAAATTTCAGTAAAATCATATCTAAAACATGTTTAATTTTAGCTTAAATTTCAGTAAAATCATATCTAAAACATGTAACATGTATTTAACTAAACATTATATCATATATAAAGTACAGGTAGCGCAAACTGTTCGATGTAGCATACTGTCACTGGGCTTCCAAAATGTGGTATATGACAAATTTTTCAAGAAAAAAAATTCTCACAAACAGGCTTTGAAAATTTGGTTGAAATATTTGCTTTCTAAATGTTGTATGTGAGCTTGAACATTTTTGTACATGGCTGTGGAATAAAGGCTTGGACATTTCTGGATAATATAAAAACTGACCTTATTTTCATACAATAAAGAATCTAAAAGTTTTTTTATCCTCAAAGTCATTATACAGCATTTTCAATTTTACATATAACATTTTGGAAGCAAATTTTGCAAACAATGGAGATATGCAATTTTGTCAAATGTCTTAAATATTTCAAATGTTTTGATTGGTCTAAATGTGTGATATTTTGGAATATCAGAGATTTCCTCCCGCCAAGCTGGTTTGTGTGAAAAAGTATTTTTTGCAAAAAAAGTCATATACAATATTTTTGAAGCCCAGCTACAATACGTTTAGAATGCTCACACTATCCAGTATGTCAGGTAGTTATACTAATAATAATAGTAAACAACTGTAACAATAACTTTGTCCTTTTGTCAGCATTTCACCAACTGGTATATCACATTTGAAGTGAGCTTTGCTTATTGTTGAAGGCCGTACGGTGACCTATAGTTGTTAATGTCTATTTTATTTTGGTCTTTTGTGGATAGTTGTCTCATTGGCAATCATTCCACATCTTTTTTATAGTTCACAGGTGACAATTGAGGAGCCAAAGCTATGTTAAACAAAATGACTATTTTTTTTCAGTTGTGGAGGAAACATTTTGATCAATATCGGTATAACCAAGGAAGGTACGGTTGTACCTATATATCAAGATATCTTAACTAAACTTGGAAAATGGTTAACAGTGAATGGAGAGGGAATTTATAGTTCAAAGCCCTGGACCACTCAGAATGATACTATATCTAATTATGTATGGTAAGATGAACTTAGTTTAATTTGTATCGAAAGTATGGTCCAAAGCATACAAATTGTAATGCTTCGAAACGAACTTATCCATGTTTTATTTATCTTTTTATTTACTTATTTATCGGACAGTCAATTGTTAAAATTCCAAGCATTTGTGTTAAAAAAAAATTCAGGTGAAACTTTAACAGATTCTAACTTGACTTAGATTTGGTGCTATGCTATGTTTTCATTAAATTTCTATTGTAAATGTGCTCAAATCAACCATTACCACTTTTTACATTTGTCAAAGCCTTTTTTTTAATATCGAATCATATTCTCATCCATTTCACCTATTATATATTACAGGTACACATCTAAAGTTATCAATAAGGAACCATTTGTCTATGCCATAATGTTAGAATGGCCAAAGAACAATACATTGGTGTTAGGAGCTCCTAAAACTTCATCGACTACAGTTGTGACAATGCTGGGATATACAGGTGGTAATTTCTCCTGGAAACCCAATCCAGCTGGAGGGATCCAGATCATGCTACCATCTATGAACGTTAATGAGATACCCTGTAATGATGTTTGGGTTATCAAGATGCAAGGAGTTGATTAAATGCAATAAAAATGACATATCTATTCATAATTCTATGTTTTCTGTCATTTGTATATTATATAGAATTGCTATAAAATATAAATAAATTTATTTAAAAGTTTGAAGGTATTTCAGTAAATTTGTTTAAGAGAGTACTTGTTCCAAAAGTTAATAACAATAATCGGCTGTGGAACATGAAGGGGCCAGAGAAAAATATTGCTCTTTTTTTAATTTTTAAAGTCTTCATGTCTTATTCTTGGCTTACAATGCAATGATATGATATGATCATGATTATGAATTGGGTTTTAACGTCCAGTGACATATATTACAATGCAATGATATGATATGATCATGATTATGAATTGGGTTTTAACGTCCAGTGACATATATAACATGCATATCAGGATGAGAATATGTTAATATGAATGGTCTTACTTCAAAATGCTTCCTACATATCAGAGAACAACAAATACAATTTATAAATCTTCTGTTGTAATTGACAGGGGATCAAACTTACAATCTTTCAGAATGATTTTTTTAGAGATAATTTATTTTCATCTATTGATGTGAAGTCTTTGTTATATTAATCTAAAGATCTGTATACTTTTTGGTGATGATTCAAATTTTTTTTTATGAGTTATTGAGTATTTTGTAAAACAGGGGAGGGTTTTTTACATGTCACGCCGTATCTCAAAAATAATTTATGATTATTGCTTAAAACTTTACATACTTCTTTGTTATATTAATCTAAAGATCTGTATACTTTTTGATTTTGATTCAAAATTTTACTTTAAGGATATTGAGTTTAAAAAAAAAAAAAAAAAAAACAGGGTGGGGGTTTCACATGCCCTGCCTTGTCTCAAAAACAGTATATGGTTATTGCATAAAACTTTCTCAGAAACTATTTATGATTATTGCATGAAACTTCCACACAAGATGTCAGGCGTATCATGCGCTCATGGCGCAGCTGTTTATTTTATATTCAGGGAAGATCAAATTCTGGCTATGCACATCTTTAATGACTTTATTAAATGTTCAACAAATTTTTTACACATAAAACCAAAATTATGGAAATAAGGAATGATCAATCAACTATTGTTTACTAAATTTCAACATTTGGATCCAATGTTTAAAAGAAACTGCACCACTTATTTGAGATGGTAGATCAACAATGTTCTCATGAGTATTTAAACAAGAATGTGTCCCTAGTACACAGAGGCCCCATCAGTGGACCGTGAAAATGGGGTAAAATCTCTAATTTGACATTAAAATAAGAAAGTTCATATCATAGGGAACATGTGTACTAAGTTTAAAATTGATTGGACTTCAACTTCATCAAAAACTACCTCAACCAAAAACTTTTAACCTGGAGCTAGATAGATGGACGGACAAATGGACGGATGGATGGACAGAGGCACAGACCAGAAAACATCATACCCATAAATGGGGCATAAAAATAACAAGTCATTTGGTGGATAAAATATTGCCTTCACAAGTTCAAATATTTTGTTTTCACTATCCCCCAAAAAATTACACTTGGCAACATTAACATGCATAAAATGTTGTTGCAATCCATAACTATGTTCAAGACTGTTTCATCTGAATTAGTATAAAAATTTGGTTCAAGTGAAATATCATCAAGAACATGCTGTGTTCAGGAACATATCTGATGAACTAGTTTGGTTCATATGAAATATCATAAGTCATATGCTGTGTTCAGGTCCATTGCTGTTGATAACAGCTTGGTTCTTATAGAATATCATGATTTGTTTATTGTGTTCAGGACCAATTCTGTTGAATAACAGCTTGTTTATAATGGAACATTCTAATTTATATGCAGTGTTCATGACCATTTATGTTGCATTAAAGTTTGGTTCATACACAAAATATCATAATTTATATGCTGTGTTCAGGTCCATTTCTGTTGAATTACAATTTGGTTCATACAGATATCATAAGTCATATGCTGTTTTCATGACTTTATCTATTGAACTAGTTTGGTTCAAAGTCATATGCTGTGTTCCCTCTGTGTTTGTCAATTTACATTTTGGTTTATATGAAATATCATAACTTATATGCCGTGTTCAGAACTGTTTCTGTTAAATTACAGATGGGATCATAAGAAATATCATAAGTCATATGCTCCGTTCAGGAACATTTCAGTTAAATAACAAATTGGTTTATATTGAATGTCACAATTTATATGCTGTGTTCAGGACTATATCTGTTAAATTACAGTTTGGTTTATAAGCATCTATGACTAGAAGAAACTTTTGTCCGTTACATTGTTTTGCTGACTGTAATATCTCCATAATATCCTTATTGTTCCGTGTATGTTTAAACATATGATTACTTTTGTGTAATAACGTTGTTAGGTCTGTAGATACAGGTCCACACATCCACATGGTTGGTATTAAGATTTTACTGTTTAATCCTGACCAGTAAATCATAAAACATCCCTTACTTTCATCTGATACTACTGAAATATAAAATGAGATATATAAATATTATTATATATTTCAAAATGTGAAGTGTTCAATATATGATTTAAAAAAAATAAGACAAAGGTCATTTACATTTACAAAGGCCTAGGGCATTATCAGTATTCATATTCTGTAAACGTCCATTTGAAATAATGCAAACATTTGTTTTTAGACCATGAATAAAAGGATAAAATATAACTATTTGATTCCTAAAATCTTAACAGCTACTCTAATGATAAAGTCCTTGGTTAAATTTAGTTTTATTTGAATAAATGGAGTTTTCATATTAAAACTGTCTATTTTTAAATAAACTAGAGGCTCTCAAGAGCCTGTGTCGCTCACCTGATTCTACTTGGGATTTTGAAATAATATTAAACTAGAGGCTCTCAAGAGCCTGTATCGCTCACCTGATTCTACTTGGGTTTTTGAAATCATATGAAAAAATATAAAATTTGGCTAAAAGTGACAACACAACCTCATTGATAAGGAAAGGAACATGTTTAATTTCATTCAAAAGTCCCCCACTGGCGGCCATCTTGGATGGCGGATCGGCTACAAAGTAACAACACTTGGTCAGCACCTCATAAGGAACATTCATGCCAT
The DNA here is from genome assembly GCF_965363235.1 of Mytilus galloprovincialis. NCBI lineage: Eukaryota > Metazoa > Mollusca > Bivalvia > Mytilida > Mytilidae > Mytilus > Mytilus galloprovincialis. Next base: position 111,233,048 of record NC_134840.1, on the reverse strand, counting down.
GTTTGGTTTTATTCCATTCAGTGGTTCTCTAAATGAAGTCATTTGTATGCATTTCCCATAGGGTCCTATGTTAAACTAAATCCCCTGCTGGCGGCCATCTTGGATGATGGATCTGCTACAAAGTAACAACACTTGGTCAGCACCTCATAAGGAACATTCATGCAATGTTTAGTTTTATTCCATTCAGTGGTTCTCTAAAAGAAGTCATTTGTATGCATTTCCAATAGGGTCCTATGTTAAACTAAGTCCCTGCTGGCGGCCATCTTGGATAATGGATCAGCTACAAAGTAACAACACTTGGTCAGCACCACATTAGGAACATTCATGCCATGTTTGATTTCATTCCATTCAGTGGTTCTCTATAAGAAGTCATTTGTATGCATTTCCCATAGGGTCCTATGTTAAACTAAGTCCCATGCTGGCGGCCATCTTGGATGATGGATGGGCTACAAAGAAACAACACTTGGTCAGCACAGCATAAGGAACATTCATGCAATGTTTGGTTTCATTCCATTCAGTTGTTCTCTAAAAGAAGTCATTTGTATGCATTTCCCATAGGGTCCTATGTTAAACTAAGTCCCCCGCTGGCGTCCATCTTGGATAATGGATCGGCTACAAAGTAACAACACTTGGTCAGCACCACATTAGGAACATTCATGCCATGTTTGATTTCATTCCATTCAGTGGTTCTCTAAAAGAAGTCATTTGTATGCATTTCCCATAGGGTCCTATGTTAAACTAAGTCCCCCGCTGGCGGCCATCTTGGATGATGGATTGGCTACAAAGTAACAACACTTGGTCAGCACTCCACAAGGAACATTCATGCTATGTTTGGTTTCATTCCATTTAGTGGTTCTCTAGAAGAAGTCATTTGTATGCATTTCCCATAGGGTCCTATGTTAAACTAAGTCCCCCGCTGGCGGCCATCTTGGATGATGGATCGGCTACAAAGTAACAACACTTGGTCAGCACTCCATAAGGAACATTCATGCTATGTTTGGTTTCATTCCATTTAGTGGTTCTCTAGAAGAAGTCATTTGTATGCATTTCCCATAGGGTCCTATGTTAAACTAAGTCCCCCGCTGGCGGCCATCTTGGATAATGGATCGGCTACAAAGTAACAACACTTGGTCAGCACCCCATAAGGAACATTCATGCTATGTTTGGTTTTATACCATTCAGTGGTTCTCTAAAAGAAGTCATTTGTATGCATTTCCCATAGGGTCCTATGTTAAACTAAGTTCCCGGCTGGCGGCCATCTTGGATGATGGATCGGCAACAAAGTAACAACACTTGGTCAGCACCTCATAAGGAACATTCATGCCATGTTTGGTTTCATTCCATTCAGTGGTTCTCTAGAGGAAGTCATTTGTATGCATTTCCCATAGGGTCCTATGTTAAACTAAGTCCCCCGCTGGCGGCCATCTTGGATGATGGATCGGCAACAAAGTAACAACACTTGGTCAGCATCTCATAAGGAACATTCATGCCATGTTTGGTTTCATTCAATTCAGTGGTTCTCTAAAAGAAGTCATTTGTATGCATTTCCCATAGGGTCCTATGTTAAACTAAGTCCCCTGCTGGCGGCCATCTTGGATGATGGATCGGCTACAAAGTAACAACACTTGGTCAGCACCCCATAAGGAACATTCATGCTATGTTTGGTTTTATTCCATTCAGTGGTTCTCTAAAAGAAGTCATTTTTATGCATTTCCCATAGGGTCCTATGTTAAACTAAGTCCCCGGCTAGCAGCCATCTTGGATGATGGATCGGCAACAAAGTAACAACACTTGGTCAGTACCACATTAGGAACATTCATGCCATGTTTGGTTTCATTCCATTCAGTGGTTCTCTAAAAGAAGTCATTTGTATGCATTTCCCATAGGGTCCTATGTTAAACTAAGTCCCCTGCTGGCGGCCATCTTGGATGATGGATCGGCTACAAAGTAACAACACTTGGTCAGCACCTCATAAGGAACATTCATGCCATGTTTGGTTCCATTCCATTCAGTGGTTCTCTAGAAGAAGTTCAAAATGTAAATTGTTAACGACGACGACGACGACGGACGACGGACGCCAAGTGGTGAGAAAAGCTCACTTGGCCCTTCGGGCCAGGTGAGCTAAAAATGTAGAAAATTGTAACAGATACTTATAATGATGTTTTAGGCCAAATTTGGTTTAATATTGTTATGTTTGGTTTCATTTCATTCAGTAGTTCTCTTAAAGAAGACATTTGTATGTATTTCCCATAGGATCCCATGTTAAACCAAGTCCCCCAGATGGCGGCCATCTTGGATAATGGATCAGCTACAAAGTAACAACACTTGGTCAGCACCACTACTGAATGAAATGAAACGAAATGTATCATGAATGTTCCTTATGAGGTACTGACCAAGTGTTATTACTTTGTAGCCCAAGTAGAATCAGATGAGCGACAAATGCTCTTAAGAGCCTCTAGCAGACCTGCCAACTTTTGAAAATCCCCTTGGGGGATTTAGTGAGCGACCAGATTTTTAAGGGTTACAGTTTTTGCGGCATTTCTGCGTGCACTGTTTTTTACTCTTAAAATAGTCTCATATCTCTTCTTTTTTCTTTTGGTATACTGATGATAAGCTTATAAGCCTTGATTTCTTTTATTTGCATGATTCTTGTACTTATTTTAAAATTGACAAAACAATTTAAGAAAAGAGAAAAATGACAATAAAAAATGAAGGATTTAAAATGAAGACCCCCCTTTCCCCCCTCCAAAGACCTGCTTGTCTTTAGACCACGACTCAAAAGACATGAACCTATATGTCCTAAAGTTAGAAAAATAAATTCAGATTTTTATTAAGTCTGCCAGTATTAATGAGAAAATGGATAAAATTTGAGTTATCTTTCTTTGTGTTCAGAGGTGCTCTTACCGGCGGAGGCTTACATACAGTAGAAGTGTATACAAAATGGCATCGATTTTAAATCAACAGACTCATGTCTGATTTCAAAAATTAAATGGATTTCAAGAGAAACAATGTTTTCTTAAGAGTTCATTACACTGTTCTCATCTTTTAGTTAATATAATTTTGTCATGGAACTACGGTAAACGTTGCAAATTGTGCTTATATGATAAATTGGTTAAAAATCAAAGGCCATCTGACTGAATTTCTGTTTACAAATATTAACTAATTTTGAGGATTGTTATGACCCATCAGGTAATCCGATTACTTGCAACAACAAATTATGACACCTGTTGTGACCGTTGATTAGAACAGGGTTAATATAAACTTGTCATAATATGTCCCCAGGTAAAAATATAGATTTTTAAAAATTGATCAGAAAAACTTCAAAATCGGTAACCAATAATTTTTTGGGGTATATTTTGTGAAAATCGGGTTTTTGACTTGTTTTACGATCCCGATATCAGGATTCCGGTTGAGGGATGAAAATCGGGATGATACCGCGAAAATCGGGATAGTTGGCAGGTCTGCTCTAGTTTATTTAAAAATAGACATTTTTTTATGAAAACTCCAAAACTCCATTTATTCAAATAAAACTAAATTCAACCAAAGACCTCATAAGGAACATTCATGATACATTTGGTTTCATTTCATACAGTAGTTCTCTTAAAGAAGACATTTGTATGTATTTCCCATAGGGTCCCATGTTAAACTAAGTCCCCAGCTGGCGAACATCTTGGATGATGGATAAGCTACAAAGTAACAACACTTGATCAGCATCTCATAAGGAGCATTCATGCTATGTTTGGTTTCATTCCATTCAGTGGTTCTCTAAAAGAAGACATTTTTATGTATTTCACATAGGGTCCTATGTTAAACAGAGTCCCCCGCTGGCGGCCATCTTGGATAATGGATTGGCTACAAAGTAACAACACTTGGTCAGCACCTCATAAGGAACATTCATGATACATTTCGTTTCATTTCATTCAATAGTTCTCTAAAAGAAGACATTTGTATGTATTTCCCATAGGGTCCTATGTTAAACTAAGTTCCCCGCTGGCGAACATCTTGGAAGATCGATCGGCTACAAAGTAACAACACTTGGTCAGCACCTCATAAGGAACATTCATGCCATGTTTGGTTTCATTCTATTTTGTTCAAAATGTAAAAAATTTATGCCGATGACGGATGACGGAAGCCAAGTGATGAGAAAAAGCTCACTCAGCCCTTTGGACCAGGTGAGCTAAAAAATAAATAATCAGTTTTCACTATATATCTAAAGTACCTTTATTAAAAAGAACAATTTCGTAAAAAAAAACTTGCTAATTAGACCATAGCTATTATTTAGTGCTGACATGAATTGTCATTGATATGGTTATATTTATAAATTCAATGTTTACAAATTTGAATTTTTTGAAAAACTAAGGCTTTTCTACCTCAGGCATAGATTACCTTAGCTGTTTGGCAAAACTTTTAGGAATTTTGGTCCGCAATGCTCTTCATTATTTGGCCTTTTTTAACTTTTTTGGATTCGAACGTCACTGATGAGTCTTTTGTAGACGAGACGCATGTCTGGCGTATATACTTAATTTAGTCCTGGTATCTATGATGAGTTTATTTACATTCACAAATATGCCCTGCACAAAAGTTTATTATCAGTATATTGTTTGGTGAAGTGTTGATTATTTTAAAATATTTGAAATCTTGGATTAGTTCTTTTTCTTATCATAGACTTTTCAATAGAAATAACAGTAGAAAATGCTAGAAACTATATCTTTTTTCTACATAGTCTCAATTAATTTTTAAGCAACATCATACATATCTGTTGTTGTATGACCTCATACTAGTTAAATTTTATTCTACTGAAAAATAACACTATTCCTTTAAAAAAAAACCATTAAAAATAGAGTATATTTGGAATATTCATATATTTGGATATTTTAAAATATTTATTGTTGTGAATTAAATCTTTATTGTCCATATAGTAATACCTAATTCTGATGAATCCAATGCTCTGTTGAATACAGATGGAAACTGTAGCAGATTGTCTATCATATCTCTGTCAAACTTGTAGGAGAAAGGTGGTTTTATCACTGTAGAGGATAACTCTTGCTCAAAGTGATGATATAGAGGCTCATTCACAATAACTTCCATTCTAATGTCCTAAAATTTAAATTTAACGTTTGATGATGATGAATGGCTGCCAAAAAAAATAATAATTCTGGAAAATATCATTAAAATGTTATATGAAGATCAACACAGTTTTTTACTAGACCAACAAGCTGAGCAAGATTTGTTTTATGCACTAGTTCCCTAGGTTAACAAGTCTGTAGGAAAACATCATCCCTCAATTCCATTCTCTATTTTAAAATAAATATCAATTTAAAGACAACGTCCTTATCTTGATCCAGCCCAGATTTGTACCCCCAATTCCCCCAACCATTATTTTAGACAGCACACTATAAAGTAAGATTTTTAGCAATCTGCAGGAAGATACACCTTTCTTCCCCAATACACTATACTGACACATATGTTTTTGATTTGTTGCCTTTTGTTGCTACATTTAAGATTTAATAAATAAAAATAATGAGGTTTGTGTAATAAAAAAAATAAACATACCTCCTGCTTTCTTGTCCTGAAATATTAAAGATGGTTGAACACGTTATTAATGTAAATAGAAGTTTGTTGTGTAATAATTATTCATCAGATGCTAAGCATAAATAAGGCCGTTAGTTTTCCCGTTTGAATTGTTTTACATTGTCATTTTGGGGCCATTTATAGCTGACTGTGCGGTATGGGTTTTGCTCATTGTAGAAGGCCGTATGGTAATCTATAGTTGTTAATTTCTGTGTCATCTTGGTCTCTTGTGGACAGTTGTCTCATTGGCAATCATACTACATCTTCTTTTTTTATATTGATACTATGAGTATTCAATAACAAATATTCCATCGTCTTATCATTCATAGTAATCATATAACCTAATAGAATTAAAAATGTCATTTTATCTTGTACACTAATAAAATTTAAAATTACCGTCTTTAAGTGTGTATATACACTCATGCAGAGTAAATGAATTCTAGGGTTTTTCTTTACATGCATAACAAAAAAACAAAACTATGAAACAGAAAATTCTTGTAAGAAAATTGCTAAAGATCCATTTTGATACTAAACTATATTTGTTTTTGTTAATAGGTAAATACTGTAAACCAACTTATTTTCGCAGATACTTTATATTGCCTTTAGCCCTTTCTTACCCATTTTGCGGCAACTTAATTTTGTGATTCTAAATTTACATGATGACTATAAATAAGGAAAAGTCCTATTTTGATATATTTATGACAATTTATATTCACATTATTTTTCTACTCGCGTAAGTCGCGAAAATAAATCGCTCGCCAAAAATAGTTGGTGTACAATAGTAAACTGTATTTAAACCAAATATTGTGTGAAAATCTTTTCTTATTTCTAGTTCAACAAAACTACTTTTTTCATCAAACTACATGCATCAAAATAATTATATCTTTGAACAGTAAATGATAATTTGACAGCAATGTTACAAACCTGGATAAAGTTTTAGTCTGATATTTGACAGCAATCATCTGACCTTGTATAAATAATCTTTTATGTTCCCTGTAACTCAATTTACCCAATTCTAACCTCAGTTCTTCACTTGTTGTTATCTATAAATAATTACATTAGATATATGTTTCATTATAATATTTTATTCTGATTGGCTAACTGCACATCTCGTGTTATTCCGTAAGCAGTTGCATTGCTCAATACAACTTTTCATTCATGATAACACATGCTCCAACAATAAAGTGCACAGGTGAATTAAATAATAAAATATATAAAATTCGTGTTTTCATAATCATAGCTAAAAAATGTAATTATAAGTATTGAATGCTTCTTTTTGTAACTTTATAGGGTTCATACAAAATGTACTTCGGTCAACGCTTTTACAACCCAATAAATTTACAAAAAGAAGCATTCAATTCTTAAATAGAAATAATCTTATATATTCTCTGTAAAAACTGACGAGAGAAGCAAGGCTTATAAATTGGTAATCCAGTTGCTCATTTCATCTATACAAGACTCACAGTGGCAAAACACAAAACAATTAATTACAAATCAAATTCTTAATTGAAGAGCACTAAAAACCAAATATTTCACAAAAGTTGTGCCTAATACAGCTCATTCAATCCAATCATGTTAGAAAGATAGGTACTGCTCATCCACATATGGATTACCATATTTACAAGGGGTACAATCAAAATCACGTGATGGATATACACACACCGGAAGTTACAGTCGAACTCGCCGCTTGAAAGGTTAGTAGTTGCATTTTCTTGTTTATATCAATTAAATTTTGATTAATAAGTTGGCACACCGAATGTCGGATAGTATGTAGTTTTAAAATACACAATTGTTTTTGCTAGAAAGCGTGCAGTTATTGCAAACACTTCGACACAGTTCCAAATTTTCGACGGATAACACACACACTCAATATTTTTTCAACGGATAACCACACACTTTGAATATTTTTAATCAAAATTTCATAAAATTGTTTTCTTTATGATTTGTTTGGCAAAATAAATGCATATCTCAATTCAACACCGCTACTATGGATTTATACAATAATTTTTTTTACGATAAACGCTTGGTTTATTGTCGAAAATCCAATTTTCAAAAATGATACCACACACACCGAAAAAAACCACGGATAACACACACACATTATTTAAGCTAATCGCAAAGAACGTAAAAAAAAAAACAATCATCATGACATGCAGTTCGTACTAAGTGGTTGTCTTCATGAGTTTATAGTCTAAACCATTCATTATTTAAGTTTATCTCGTATAAATAATAAAATTTTGGTAGTATTTGCGGCAACATTTGTGCGACTTGTGATTGGATCATGCCATGCTTTTACGTATTCTGTAAAATGTTTTTTTTTTTTTTAATTTTAGGACATACAATGACCAGAAAAAAAATCAAAGCTTGATTTAAACAAAAAGAAAAGAAAGAGGGATAAATCAAAATCTTCTGAAGCGGTATGCTTTGCCGCATATCTTGCAAATGTTGGATTTTATCCCTGTGTGCATATCCATGTGGTCTTTCAGATGGGATGCACGACTAAATGTAGCTTCACATTGGGTACATTTGTGATCGACTCCCTTGTCCTCATACAGGCAGTGGTTCTTCAGATAGGCATCTGTTGCAAATGACTTGCCACACGTTTTACATATGAATGGCTTATGGTTTTGGTGTTTTTCGCTTGCCAAATGGGAAGTAAAGTTTGACTTGCTGAAAAAAACAAGCTTGCATTCATTACATGAATATGGCCCCTGTCCATCATGCCTCATCTCATGTTGTCGTAAACCACTTCGACCTTTAAATTTCTTTCCACAGTGCTTGCACAAGTGTGACATATTCTATAAATAAATAGAAAGAAAATTGATTTTTTTAAAATGAATATAAGAAAAATATAAATAATCTAACAATAGATATAATCTATTTAAAAACTTATCTCTCATCGCTTCTGTTTTAAGATATGTTGGTGTCATGCGTGAGTTACTACTACGGGAGAGGTTAACGACTATGACTGGCTATAAAGCCCTTTTACGGTAGGAAAACTGAAATTTATATATTTATATTGATATGCAAATGAGATGATTTCGGTTCTGTATGTTAATCAAACCTGTTCGCCCTTCGTTATACAAATGCGTTAAGTCCCTTCGATTAACATTCGATAAACAATCAAGGTCGTGAAAGTTGCAAAATGATTTGTCGAACAGAACACCATTCCGAGTTCACTTGTATAAATTTTTAAGACCTCTAACCAGGTTTTGTAAGATACACCACGCGACATATAAGAAAATTAAAGCGATGAGAGATTGCTTTTCAATTAAAATGTTATATAGGTTAAGGCGTTAAGTTATATTAAATTGTTCTTATGTTTTTAGTATAATGTAGTAAAATACATCATTTGACTTTGCGTGAAACTTTGTACATATCTTCAGTTTCGGTTTGTGTGTGTGTGTGTGTGTGTTATCCGTTAAATTAATGGGGTGTGTGTGGTATCATTTGTGAAAATCGGCTATTCTTCTGTCAAACGACCATTTATCGTAATTATTTGATTGATTAATTCAAAATTAAAGATGATGAATTAAAAAATGCATTCTTTTTCCACTAAAAACTCCCATAACATTGACTTTTCAGAAATTTTGTTATAAAAACATATGAGGTGTGTGTGTTATCTGGTGAAATTTTGGAACTGTGTCGAAGTGTTAGCATTAACTGCACGCTTTCCAGCAAGGATAATTGTGTATTTCAAAACTAGATAGTATCCGACATTCGGTGCACTACCTTATTTATTAAATTTTATTGATATAAACAAGTAAATACGACTACTTACCTTTCAAGCGGTCTGCTCGACTGTTACTTCCGGTGTGTGTATATCCATCACGTGATTTTGATTGTACCCCTTGATTTAGCTGTGTATAATATGCACCCCCTCTACTTTTTAGGGGTAAAACATGTGTACTATATGACAGTACATAAAAAATTAAGAATGGAAGTGGGAATGTGCCTAAGACCAGAAAACAGCTGAAGGCCAGCAACGGGCCTTCAACACAGCAAGTAAATCCCGCATAAATAAGTAGAGCTTTAAAGTTTAATATTTAATAACACTTTGATCAGGTGATCCAAATTGAACACTAACCTTTAAATCCTCATAGTAGTTCTTCAATTCAGGCAATGTAGTGGGTATAGGAGGATATGAATAATACCCACCCATGGTTAATTCCTCCTTGTATGACTGAGACCATGTCACAACATCATTAACATGTGGCAGTGCACAATTACCTGTCACAATCTCAATCTGGTTAAAAAAAAGACAATAAACATAACTTTCATCAAGTACAACATGTACAATGAAACATTCAAAATGTAACTCCACTGTCCCAGGTTAGAGGGAGGGTTTGGTGCCCTCAAATAGTTTAACTAGCCACATTCTGTATGTGACTGTATGTGCTTGTCGGGCTTTGTCCCAAGTCTGTAACCTGTAATTCAGTTGTTGTCATTTGTTGCTGTGTAGTAATTTTTTTCTCTGCATTTTCCTTTCTCTTTGGAATTGTTTTACATTTGTCATTTTGTGGTCTTTTATGGCTGACTATGTGGTATAAGCTTTGCTCATTGTTGAATGCCATATAGTGACCTACAGTTGTTAATTTCTGAATCATTTTGTCTCTTGTGAAGAGTTGTCTCATTAAAAGTCATACCACATCTTCTTTTTCTTGTTTTCCTGACACACCTTTTTAACTACACAAGAATAATCAGCGTGTACTAGAATCAAAAGAGTAGAAACTTACATGAGTGGAGCCAGTGGATGTCAAATACATATTCCTGTCATCTTTTGACCCATGTATATGACTGATATTACTGACAATTCTCATGTGATGACATAGTAAAACTTTGCCTGGCATAACATCGTTATAAATATTTATCTAAAATGAAAACAATTAACAATTCTCATATGATAACATATTAAAACTTTGCTGAACATAACATCGTTATAGATATTTATCTAAAATGAAAATAATTAACAATTCTCATATGATAACATTTTAAAACTTTGCTGAACATAACATTGTTAAAGATATCCATCTTAAGTAGAAATATCAATAATTCTTATAGGATGAAATTTAAAAACTACACTTTATATAACAGCATTAAAAATATCTGTCTAAAATAGAAATATTAACAATTTTCATATGAAGACATATTGCAACATCATTAAAGCCACTGATCTGTAACAAATATACTATGTAAATAGTGAAAAAGTGTCCCTGGCATGACATTATTAAAGACAATTTGAAACAGGTATCAAAAGTAGATTTCATAGGATTAGGCCTAAATTAATATATTTTTTGTTACCCCAATCCAGACCATGCCAAACCAGGTGTGGGTAGGTATGTAGAGAAATATTTTTTTCCCAAAATATTGGTTGATCCGGCAAGCCCTGAAAATTGGAAACTTTATATTTGACTTAGTTTTGACAATAAAATTTTATGAGTCACACTGTTTTTGCATGGTTGGACGGGATTAGGGTGACAAACAATACTTTATTTTAGGCCTTACAGATCAAAACCTCAACTGGTTTTTGAAGTAAAAAAAATTACAGACTTTTGACTGGTATATCTAAATCTATATCTTTATTAGGGTAACTATAGATAGATACCGCAGCTGGTCTGTATATAAGGACTTTAAATGTCTTCTGACTGCTATGATCTTTCAGTTCTAACCATCTACTGATCCAGAAGCCACCAGTGTCTAAATCACTTTTACCTAAACATAAATAAGTACTTATAACTCTTAATGAGGTAGAAACCCTTATAGCATGCTAACTTCATATGTACTGGTATACTAAATATCAGTCATAAGTCATAGTACAAAGTTTCTTGGTAGAAAAGCTAATAAAAAGAAAAGACAAGCTCCTGGTCCATATACTTAATTCATGATGATCTGTTACCATATCAAATTCACATTTTACTTGTAATAAAAAATTTGTGTAAAGTCCGATCTTTGCTGGTCAGTGGTAAGAATGTTTTATGATTAAGGCAAAACATTATGACCTCATAACTGAGATACAGATTCTTGAAAAAACATGAGAAGAAAAAAATCTGCAAGCATTAGTAATTAACCATATGGTATTACATGTACATACCTGTCATCCTCTCTCTAAAGAATCTGCCAACATATGTCACTAAACCTGTTATGTCACAAACATAATCACTGGGAAAGCATCTGCTCTTCAAAAATACACAACATATTCATTTTTTTTATATAAAATAACAACTTTAAATAAATTGCAATTTTAATATATGATTTAGTAGTACTATACTTTTGTGATACTTAACAAAATTTTAAATGAGATTGAAATGTTTAGGAGTTTAGTTTGACGTTCATTTTTACTGAACTAGTACACATTTTTGTTTAACTTACCCCAAATCAATTCTAACAGCTAATTAAAAACATTTGAATTTAACTTACCCCAAATCAATTCTAACAGCTAATTAAAACCATTTCTAACAGCTAATTAAAAACATTTGAATTTAACTTACCCCAAATCAATTCTAACAGCTAATTAAAACCATTTGAATTTAACTTACCCCAAATCAATTCTAACTGCTAATTAAAACCATTTGAATTTAACTTACCCCTAATCAATTCTAAATTAAAAATATTTGAATTTAACTTACCCCAAATCAATTCTAACAGCTAATTAAAACCATTTGAATTTAACTTACCCCAAATCAATTCTAACAGCTAATTAAAACCATTTGAATTTAACTTACCCCAAATCAATTCTAACAGCTAATTAAAACCATTTGAATTTAACTTAAGCTAATTAAAACCATTTGAATTTAACTTACCCCAAATCAATTCTAACAGCTAATTAAAAACATTTGAATTTAACTTACCCCAAATCAATTCTAACAGCTAATTAAAAACATTTGAATTTAACTCACCCCAAATCTTTTCTCTGTATGATGTTGTATTGTATTGCAGGCAGATTTAGACAGCTTGGTATTGTCTCAGGGGAGATAACTCTTACTATTCCTACAGGATGGTGACTGTTAACATTTATATCTATATCATACATGGTCAAGCCATCAGGTAATGGTGGTCTGTAGTGGTCAACATGATGAAAACTTTTCTTTACAGTATATTTCTGTATCAGGAGAACATTTCCTTCTTGTAACCTGTGTCATAAAATAAGAACTCTTGGTAAAATTAACAAAATAATAATTAATTATCGGAATAATAATCTCCCACAAACCTTCCATTTTATGTTAGCCATTTAATTTGTTACCTTGATATATGTACAGTATTATTCATTTACCCCAACCCCCCTCTTTTGAACACATTTGTCAAAAAATATCTGCTTGTTAAAGTAAAAGATATGTTGATTAATAAATAAGGCAGTAAATGTAAATTATTTCAATGTTTTCTTCTTTTTTGGAGAATGATCCATGTATATGAGATCAAGAACAGATGAGCTCTGCCATATAAACATGCACACGTTACACACATTCCATAAGCCAATAGTATACTTGGGCTGATTAACCAAACTTTTAACTTTAAAGATCAATATACATTTTTAAGACTATACGTTGCGTTGGTACGACCACACATGGAATATGGAAATACAATATGGTATCCGCATTTAAAGAAAGAAATTAATGCTGTAGAAAAAGTGCAGATGAGAGCAACTAAATAAATTCCTGAAATACGACATTTAAGCTATGAAGACAGATTAAAAGTACTTAAACTACCTTCCCTAACTCACAGAAGGCGAAGAGGTGATATGATACAAGCTTTCAAAATATTAAAAGGAATCGAAGATATATCTTATGAAATTTTTTTTACTGTCATCAGTACAAATACCGGTGGGCATAATTGGAAATTAGCAAAACCTAGATGTAACACTTCATTTTCGATTAACAGTCAAGGGTCTAACTTAAATAAGTTATCAGAGAAAAATAACATGCATGTGTTATTACAGACACTTTCATGAGTTGTCTACTCTTTTTTCCTTAATCTGTAATACATGTAATAACATATGTTTGGTATCAGTTAAATATATCATAAATATTTTTATCTTTAATGACCACTTGGGAATTCTTAAAACTTTGCACAGTAACTTAATATATTACCTTGGTAACTAATTTTCTAATTCCATTAATACAATTTTGATCAACCATGGTAAATCAATGAGACAAGGCTTTTAAGGGCAAACTAAGCTGTAATAACAAGGCTTAAGTTATTACAAGCATGTAACCTACTATATGAAAGTAAAAGAGACACTTGGAATCTTGCGCAGTGCCTCATTACCATCATTTCTTACAATGAATTGAAATAAAGTGTTATGCATGTGAGAGCAAAACCTTTAAAGAGATATAGAGAAGCTGCAATAACACCCTTTTGTTATTGCAGGAATACATTTTCTGTAATAACATAGGTGTACTATGCATGATTCGTAAACTATGAGCTGTTATATCTTTGCAAAGATTAGTATACTTAAAGAAAATTATAATATCAATAAAACTTGAGAAAAATTTAACAAAATAAAGGTTGTATATTTTCCCTTTGAAACATGTAACATACATATGTTATCACAGCTTTTTGATATTTTAGCCCACAATAACAACATGTATGTTATTTTCTCTAATAACTTATTTAAGTTAGACCATTGACTGATTAAAACATTTCTCTCAACGAATTATTAATGATTGGAATAACCTACCAGTTGAAGTTATTTCATCAAAAATTGTGGAAGCCTTTAAAATTAGTATAGACCATCATTGGGAGTCAGTCATGTATCAGTTAAGAAATTGATGAGGACACAAATAGTTTTCTATATAACTTTTTAATTGTGTGAAATATTGCACCAAATTGATGATTGTATCAGTTTTGAAAGTGTACCAAAATAGGGTGGACTAAAAAGGATAGGATCCTTCCATATGAGCCCCACAAGGATCTTACAGGTATCTTACAGGTATATACCAAATATAATTAACATCTTGCTTCTATAAATAGACCTAACAAACAAAAAATAACATTGACAAATAAACAATGGAAATGAGGCCAAGGTTCTATGATACTTGCAAACAGATTAATAGATTAATAACTGTCAATTAAGAAATTATTGCGATTTAAATATGAAGACAAAAATGTGAGAATTATCAATTATGATTACAGGAAAATTAGCAAACATATATATGTGTTAGATACCAGCAATCTGATTGCAGGATGTGAGGTCTTATTTGTGCAATACTCACCCAGTCTCGTAATTTGCAATAACTTCTGAATTTACAGTACTCTTTAAACAAAAATGTGAACAACTGACATTAATACTGCTTACCATTTAATCTAATATTTTCTCTGAAAGGTTAGAATAAAAAAAATATTTACATTTTGCTAATGTAATATAAAACACTGACCTATGATAAAGATCTGGACATAAAGAATTCCACAATACAAGTGTAGCACAACCTGATCTGTCACATACTGTAAAATGTGCCTGAAAATACAACGCTAATGTAAACATTCCTATCTGTCACATATTATTTCTGTATTTTACTGTGAGATTCATTGGCAGATCCAGGAGGGGGTTCCGGGGTTGGAACTCCCCCTTTTTTTTGGCCGATCAATGCATTTGAATGGGGACATATAGTTGGAACCCCCCTTTTGTCCTGGGTTGGGAACTCCCCCTTTTTAAAATGGCTTGATCCGCCCCTGGAGATTATTGGGTAATTATTGGCAGTATTTGTTAGATTTCCTTGCTCTATATAGTAAATAATTTATTTTTTAACTCTGTTCAGCTGTGTCATCAATATTGTAGAATATAAGACATCTATCAAAACATTTTGTTCAAACCAGTGCTATGGACCATCTTAAGCTTGCAGCAAAGTAGAGGGTCTCACCATAACTTTTAGATGAAGAACAACAATACATTTGTAAAAGCCTTATTCCTTGGTTTTTTTTTTTAGCTATTATAAGGTAAAAAGTCAGGATTTTGTCTTACAAATTGAAAATAATATGCTATATAATTTTTTTCTAAATACCTGCAAGGGCCACTTGTCATTCTTAAATGGTTTGGCATAATGTAGAATTCTTTTTTTACTAAGTACTTTGACGACAACAGGTGGTCCCTTGAGTACTCGCCAGTTCTTAGATAGTTCCTTCAGTGAGTATACATCTACAGGAGACACATCACCTAAACCATCTAATTTCTCTATATTCCCTAAAATTGAGAGATAAGGCCAACTAAAATTAATTAGTAGATTTTCATCCAAATTTTTGAAAAACATGGGGCGGGTGGGAGGATTTTATTTTTTAAATTTTATTTCATATGAAATCCTTGTCACAAGTTCTTCATACCGCGGGGTATATGCTAGTGGAAAACAAGCTTGTATAATGTATATATACATGTTGTATAAGGAATCTGACACTATTTTTTAAACTCTTAAATAAAAATCCTAGATTGGCAACCACTGTTATACATGTAATTGCCGCTTTAGAAACCTATTTATAGTATACATCAAAGGGAAGAGAAATGCTCTCTTTAGTTGGACTAGACCTACACCAAATTTATTTTGCTTTCTAAGCAATGGTTTGTAGTCCACATAAAATCAATAAAATGTATTGGTACAATTGTATGCAACACAAGTATTATGAGTACAAAATAAAATGTAAGCTGAGTGTGGAAAGTAATTATGTGATGTAAAACATGAACTTAACCAAAAAGTAGTTTTTTAATGACTAAATTGAGGGTATTGGGACAGTTACAGAGGGTGTTTGCTGTTTGTCAACAAAAACAACAGCCATGGGTAAATATAAGGGAATTAAAATGCGTGTTTGTCGACTTTTTTTTCTCAATATACGGTCATAAATCAAACAAATTCGTGCTTGTGTCAATTTCTTTAATCAAGTCATGTTTTTTGTACCAATTTGTTCTACGATTTTTGCGCTTTGGATATCATTTACAGTCCAAATTTCCTGACACAAAGTCATGGTATAAATAAAGAAAAAACACGGTTTTCGATTCACTTGTGACTACCGCAATTTGCGTAAAATGACAAGGCGTTTTACTCGTTACTCAAATATTTCATGCCCTTCTCGTTATCAATCTCTATTCTCGGTAGATGTTGTCATAATAGAGCAGCAGAATATGTCGACTAAAGCATATCGTTATTAGATTACTCGGAGAAATACAAAAACGAAATTTGAAACAGAAAGTGTTGAATGAAACGAAATTATCGATGGTTCCCGGTAACGGACATGATAAAATCCGGAAATCGCATTTTTGTTAAATAAAAAAAATCGGGGCGGGACGATTTCAGAGGGGCGGGCGGGGATGAAAATCTTGCAATTAATTTTAATTGGCCTAATACTAATTACTGTATATTTAAATATTATTGTGAGGTTCTTATTAATGCATACAATGAAACTGAGCGAGAATCTAAATAATAAGAACTCCCATCCTCTTTTTTAAATTTCTTATGTCTTAATTTCATATAAATAATGTAAAACTTCATTTAGTCCAAGCTTCTACTGAAATTTGAATTAAGTCTAGAGTATTTTCTTGAAAAAGATAATTTAAGAATGATTTATTTCAGTAGTGCCCCTGTAGACAATTTCTAATTTGTTCAACGCTTACCTCTCTTCCATACTTCTCCCTCTAATTCTACACTGGACCATGTGTTTATATAGTAACCTCTGGATGAGCTCAAAGGTGAAGCTGTCTTCTCTATCTCATCACAATCATCACACCAAGGTATATCTCTGATATCTAAAACATATAAACATTTATATAATGGAATATCTGAGATATCAATATTAAATAATAATCCTACCAGGCTAAATCAATGATATCTTTTACTGATACCTATCAACAGACATGCCATATTTCTGATATCTATAAAAAAAAAAATTAACAACTACAGCTTGCTAAATATTATACTCCTCAAGTGGTCAATACTCCTCATTATTAAATAATACGATTAAAACAGCCCTAATACTACCAAAACAGCATCTATCATACTAGTGACATTGTCCTGGTAATTTAAATCACGTGATCTATATTGCTTTTCAGCCCGGTCCAATATTTCCAATACAGACTGGCACCGATCCTGAATTACATGTAAACATATATTGTGCATGTAATTCAGGATTCATTGCCAGTCTGTATTGGAAATATTGGCCCTATATTCACATTTGATGTATGTAATACAGCATTCAAAACAAGTCTGTATTGAAAAAGTTGGATTATTTAATAAAAGTGTTATGAACTGGCTGTTTCTGTATTGGCACTGGTATAGATTCTCTGTCAGCTGTATCGGCCATCGACCCTACGGGTCTCGAGGCCAATACAGCAAATCTTGAATATATACAAGTGCCAATACAGAAATAGCCAGTTAATAACACTATAATACTGATGGATTGAAATTTCACTTTTATAATTTTCAAACTGGTTTATATTAGACAAAAACATGTTTTATAATTTTATTATTTTTTTACCATTTGTGCAAAATAATAACCCAACGAGTTAGATATTCAAGTTTTTATGGGACATATTTTCAAATAAGTGTGCTTTTAAGTGTTCTGTTTTACCATGTTAGAGTGTAATGGTTTGTAAGATATATGTTTTACCAGATAATGTTATGTGTCTTTCAAATTCTACTGTCAATATATGAACCACAAGGAAACTTCTCTGTTGTAAATCTGTTTCATCATACTTCACACTGCATTCTGTCAACTTTACACAACTGCCTTCTGTGACCTATAAATAGAAACATACTTCACACTACATTCTTTTAACTTTACACAACTACCTTCTGTGACCTATAAACAGAAACATACTTCACACTGCTTTCTGTTAACTTTATACAACTGCCTTCTGTGACCTATAAACAGAAACATACTTCACACTGCATTCTGTTAACTTTACACAACTGCCTTCTGTGACCTATAAACAGAAACATACTTCACACTGCATTCTGTCAACTTTACACAACTGCCTTCTGTGACCTATAAACAGAAACATACTTCACACTACATTCTGTTAACTTTACACAACTGCCTTCTGTGACATTTAAATAGAAACATACTTCACACTACATTCTGTCAACTTTACACAACTACCTTCTGTGACCTATAAATAGAAACATACTTCACACTGCATTCTGTAAACTTAACACAACTACCTTCTGTCACCTATAAATAGAACAAGAGGCTGTCACAACGACAGCAAACCGGATTTATTAATATTTATTTGTGTCCTGGCAATATCACGAGAACCATTACTGATGAATGGTGAAAGTGAAAATCGTCAATATCAAATTTGACCTCCATTTTGTCATCAGTATCAACATATTAAAATTTGAAAAGCTTAGATTGAATGATTCATGAGTAAATGCAACAACGTGAATGGAAACGCCATTTTACAATCTTTCAAGAACCATAACTCCTGAACGGTAAAAGTCAAAATCGTCATTATTGAACTTGACCTCTATTTTGCCATCAGTAACAACATATAAAAATTTCAAAAGCTTTGGTTGAATGGTTCATGAGAAAATGCACGGACACGACTGGAAACACCATTTTTCAATCTTTCAAGAACCATAACTCCTGAACGGTAAAAGTCAAAATCGTCTTTATTGAACTTGACCTCTATTTTGTCATCAGTAACAACATATTAAAATTTGGGAAGCTTTGGTAGAACAGTTCATGCGTAAATGCACAGACACGACTGGAAACTCCATTTTTCAATCTTTCAAGAACCATAACTCCTGAACGGTAAAAGTCAAAATCGTCTTTATTGAACTTGACCTCTATTTTGTCATCAGTAACAACATATTAAAATTTGGGAAGCTTTGGTAGAACAGTTCATGCGTTAATGCACGGACACGACTGGAAACTCCATTTTTCAATCTTTCAAGAACCATATAACTCCTGAACGGTAAAAGTCAAAATCGCCATTATTGACCTTGCCCTCCATTTTGTCATCAGTAACAACATATTAAAATTTGGGAAGCTTTGGTAGAACAGTTCATGCGTTAATGCACGGACATGACTGGAAACTTCATTTTTCAATCTTTCAAGAACCATAACTCCTGAACGGTAAAAGTCAAAATCGCCATTATTGAACTTGACCTTCATTTAGTTGTCAGTAACAACATATTAAAATTTTAAAAGCTTTGGTTGAACGGTTCATGAGTTAATGCACGGACAACATTTAATTGCCGCCCGCCCGCCCGCCCGACTGCCCGACCGCCCGCCCGGCCGCCCGCCGTACATCCCCAAATCAATAACCGACATTTTTGTCACAAAAATCCGGTTAAAAATACTTCACACTACATTCTGTTAACTTTACACAACTGCATTATGTGACCTATAAACAGAAACATACTTCACACTACATTCTGTTAACTTTACACAACTACCTTCTGTGATCTATAAATAAAAAAATACTTCACACTGCATTCTGTAATATGGAAAGCCAACGCGGTCAAAATTCTTAATTCATAACTTGTCAATTTGTAACTTGTAACCGTGTAATTTCTAAATTGTTTATTCGTAAATTGTTAATTTGTAACTTGTACCTTTGTTGTTTCAACATTCTTAATTGGTAAATTGTCAGTGTGTTACTTGTAACCGTGCAATTTCATAATGCACCATTCATATGTCAATTTGTAACTTGTATCTTTGTAAATTCAACATTCTTCATTTGTAAATTGTCAATTTGTAACTTGTAGATTTGTAAATTCAACATTCTTCACTTGTAAATTGTTAATTTGTAAAGTAGATTTCAATATTCTTTATTGGTAAATTGTCTTTTTGTATATTGATGTTTTGTAACTTTTAACATGTTGATTCGTGAATTGTCGATGTGTGAAATGTCGAAGTGTTAAATGTCATCGTTGTATTATGCTAACAATCATTATGACGACAGATGGTGCTCGGTTTCTTCTTCAGTGTAGAAGCCTTCTGTAAGTAGGAGAACCTCCATATGGAATATATATATTTAAGTAATTCTAATCAATTAGTTATAGCAAAAGAAAGCAAACAAAAATTGCATGTTAATCATAGTTATTAGATCATGTTAACTTACTTGTCCACTTTGTATATATACAGATAAACTGGAATCTAAAACAACTTTTCTTTTTGTAACTCTGTCTGTTACCAACAGTTCGTAAACATCTACTGTAGCTACACTGTCAAGGCCAAGTTGTGAAAGGTGTAATGGGTCAGACAGATATCTGTGTATGTGTAAAACCTGTTGGAAAAAAAAGTCATTATAATATAGTTCAACCATTACAAATATTTGTATTTGTATTCTCTAGCTATAGTTAAGTGTAATATTTTGAACAGTTATCAGTGTATGGGTAAACAAACTGTGCGAGCAGATTCAAATGTGACGCTGTTTTCAGTCATCTGAAATCAGAAATCAAAGCTAAATGTGTAGGTAACATTTTGTAGTGTGTATAAATATGGACATGTACACTACATGTTTTCACTGTCACTTTTTTTTATAAAACAACACAAAACAAGAATGTGTCCATAGTCATGATACATGTAGTACACGGCTGCCACACTGGCACTATCCTTTTCATTGTTCAGTGGACCTCGAAATTGGGGTCAAAACTCTAATTTGGCATTAAAATCAGAAAAATCATATCAATGGGAACATGTGTACTAAGTTTCAAGTTGATTGGACTTCAACTTCATCAAAAACAACCTTGACCAAAAACTTTAACCTGAAGTGGGACAGACAGAATGACAAATGAACAAACGGATGCACAGACCAGAAAAAGAAATGCCCCTCTACTATCATAAATTGGGCATAATAAGCTAGAAAAGCTATTCCAAATGATAATCTATAGATCATGGGTAAAAGTGGTTACTGTGAAAAGAAATTAACCTTAAATTGTGTCTCTGATAAATATTGACCATGAATTTGGAATATGATTTGGTCATAGATACATAGTCTCCTAGACAGACAGAACTGGGCAGTTTGTCATGTTATCAATAATAATATACCTGCTTCCTGAAAAAATATTTGTTCAAGAGACAAACAGATAGATAGACAGACAAAAGGATGGATTTTTTATAGTACATGTATGTACTAAACTCTTGTGTTGTACATGTAAATAAGGAATTGAAATATCAGACATTAGTTTTATCAAAACTGGTTAAATTTGTTTTATAAAATAAAATAAAAAAATCAGCCCTCTCCCAACAAGCTGTTATGTCTAGATTTACTTGGAGTTTATCACAGTCACTCTGGGATCTGATCGGTCTGTTTATTATGCTATCTTCTGCGAATAGCCTGAGCTTGCTGTGGGTCAAGTAGTCTGGTAGGTCATTAATGTAAACCAGAAACAAGACGGGGCCATAACACCAGAAGTGACTTCAGGTCTTCTGATATCTTCACTCCTAGGTATGGGTAGCTCTGAACTTGTTGGAGTATGTGGGCATTGAGTTTGTAGAGTCTGGCTTTTTTTATATGCTTTTTATGTAGCATTTTTAGAGCAAAATCACATACCACATTTATTTGCCCAATCTTCTACGCTTGCTACATGTAGGTCTTCTTGCAGCTGTTAATTGTTTGTGATCTTTCTCCGTTTTGATGGTTCTGTATGGTAAGCAGTAATCAGCTTGAAAACAGTGTCCATATCAAGGATCCGGAAATTTTTTCACCTAATTTCGGTCATTTTCATATAACATAAAAGTTGGTGCCCCTTTTCAAAAACAGATTGTCAAAATCTCATTACTGCATGAGTATGCTCATACTCATAGCATCAACGAACTTGTTTCACTGTTGCATCACGTTTACTTCATGATTTATCCTAAAATCGATCAAAAGCAATTAAGGGAAGGCAACAGTTTAAGAATAAAATGATTTTAATGACTCAAAATAGTAATTTTCTCAGTCATCGTTATGTTTCTTTCGATTCTGAAGTCGAAATTCAAACCGGATGTAATGCGACAATACTAAAATGAACAATTCCGGACTTATTTCCGGGATTAGTTTTGTTTATCAAATTCACAGGAAAACATTTTTTTTTTTAATATTTTACCTTTAACCCTTTCCTCCATAATGACGCTTTTTGACGCCACCCCCTTTACTCCATAATGACGCCTTTTGACGCCTGTGTAGTACCTCAGTTGAAGTGCTTTGACTACAAAATGTCTGCATCAAACTTAAAAAAGTTTGTATCCAATATGAAAAGAATATTTATGAGAATATCTGACTTGAATTTCATTGATGAAATATTCGTTTTCACAATGCATTAATACTTTAAACCTGGTGATTTTTTTTTATTGAAAAAAATCCTATGCGAATCAAGTATGTGAAGAAAAAAAATCCATGGAGGAAAGGGTTAATAGTGTAAGAATATTAATGAAAATAGTTGAACTTGCTTTATTTAGCAAGAAATCATTTTAAATTTACGATTTAGTGTCAAATCTGCAGAAGAGAATTTCAGGCATGCGTATCATAGAAAACAAAGCACGTGTGTTGGTAGTGAAAAAAAAAATTTTCTGCGTAAATTAAATCAAGTTTTAATTTAATTTTAAATCATTATTGACAATTGTCTTAGCTGAAAAGTAATTAAATAATGAAGACAGTTGGAATAGAATTTTAATTTCTTTATAATATTAGTTCGGAGCTTGTGATTAATACCCAGGTGTGAACTAAAAACACAGGTAAAGAGATTAGCGATCATTAGCCAATAGCTCCCCGAGGCATTAATATAGTTATTAGGAGGGCCCTCAGGATTATAATACTTTACTGGAGTGGTAGTTTAATTACATAAAATCGATAACAAAACAAAAATATGTTTAAAATGGCGATTTGAAACTCAATATCAACGAAATGACCGAATTATTTCTGTTGAAAAATAAATTTGACCTAAATCCCAATAAATGATTTAGGACTTTTGAGTTTCCGAATCGGTCATGTCTGGCATATATGACCGTTTCTGGGCCCTTGGTCCATATATATATAAAAAAAAAAGTGTATATATTGACACTATTTCCTTCCCATTGCCCATATTTTATTATTATTGACACAACGTCTCGTCCCTGTTATTCTACTATGCAAATCAAAGGAAAATATTTGGTTGCAGCAACACACACTGTAACATTCTCTGTTCAAATAATGAACGTGATTATGCAACTAGACAAAAAATTTTAAAAAATAGAATCAGGGCGAATAGGTATAACTATAAGGCCCAACAGGGCTGCATTCAATATTGTAATTTGTAGCAGCTACAGTACATACATGACATAGAGCTACGTAGATTTTTGTCTACTGAACTAGTAGCTAGCCTAGCTGCTATCAATATCTAATGTAGCAAATAGGCTAGCTACACAATCAATAATCATATCATCATAAATCAATGTAGCCGTTACAACAATGTCAAATGCAACCCAGGTACTAGGGCAAATGTTAATTAATTCAAAGGGACCCGGATTCATTATTTTTGAGGTGGTTCATAAAGAAGTGTTATGACTGTGACTTGCATCGGATGAAAATTTATGAAATAGGTCTATGGTTGACAGCTTTGTCTCCCTTTTTAAAAGCTAGAGCGACATTAGTATGTTTCCCGTCTATTTGGGTTTGCTTATTGTCAAATGACTTTTTGAGTACAAGCTGTTAATGCCTAATCCACAGGAGTTTGAAATCCTATCAATAAGGGGGTAAAAATATACCAAAGTCAACTATCACAGTAGAGCTTCTCCCCCTTATTGATAGGATATCAAACTCCTGTGCCTAATCTAATACACCTTATCGCTATTCCCGGCTGACCCGTCCGCTTGAACTTTTGACGTCAACAACAATCACTTTTCCATTGTGGCGTCAGACAATTTGTTTTATGACGTCAAAATTTTACGGGAACCTGTGTGATTTCCAGCAATGGCGGGCAAATAGCGATCAGAAGGTGTATGGTGCTATTTCAGTATTTGTTCGTGTAGTTCTTTAAATTAAGAACTCGACCATAAAGAATATCTGTTGGAACATGAGCTTATGCTTATTTCTTCTGTTATCTTACATAAGCAGTGAATTCTAAGAATTCTGTTCCTGTCAACTCGCAATGTTCAACAACGTTTTTCAGAGATTGCAAATTTGTTTTTTCCGCCATTAACTTTCATCTGGTACCTAGTTATAATTTCCATTACTTGTTTACTCTTTATAATCATACACAGATGAAGAACCAGTACAAATATGTTCTGGACAGTTTGGTTCTCAACGGAATCATTTTAAGTTAAGCTTAATCAACAATTTTAAGTAAAAGCAACAACAAACAACAACGAAACAACAAAATTTGGAAAAAATCATACAATGGCATAACAATGAAAGGTGGAAAGTGTTTACCTACTTCCCGAGTGAATACACACCCTGGTTAAGTTACATGCATTACTGGAGTTCATATTCTCCTTAGGGAGCTACCATTTGATTTTTATGGGGGGGCTAGGATGAAATTTGAAAAAAAATAGGCAGGACAGGAGTTTTGAGTAAAAAAAAAGGCAGGATGAGACACTTTGCAAAAAAAAAGGCAGGATGACAATTTAGGTAAAAAAAGTCAGGATAAACTAATAAAAAAAAAGGCAGGACCGAATAGAGTGAAAAATAAAAAGGCAGGACAGAGATTACAACTAAAAAAAAATGCAGGACAAAATTTTTCATCCTAGCCCCCCCATAAAAATCAAATGGTAGCTCCCTTAGTTTCATTATATATTATAACAATGCCCAGGATTTTTTTTCAGAGAGAAGTGCCCGTGCGTCACATTTACATGTATAAGAAATTAGCAATCAGGTAACAGCATAAAATATTACCTGTAAAAAGTAGTCAACGAAGCCATGCTAATCAATTCCTTGTCCTTGAATTTTAATGGAGATACATGTGAAACTTAAATATCTAAAGCTGAAATATAAAAGCAATAGCCAATACTCTTCTATGAAATTAGTAAATATGAATAAATCTAATAATTATCCATGAAGGGTTTTCTTGGAACAATCATTTTTAGCTCACCTGGCCCGAAGAGTAAAGTGAGCTTTTCTCATCACTTGGCGTCTGTCGTCCGTCGTCGTCGTTAACTTTTACAAAAATCTTCTCCTCTGAAACTACAGGCCAAATTAAACCAAACTTGGCCACAATCATCATTGGGGTATCTAGTTTAAAAAATGTGTCCAGTGACCTGCCCAACCAACCAAGATGGCCGGCATGGCTAAAAATAGAACATAGGGGTAATATGCAGTTTTTGGCTTATAACTCAAAAACCAAAGCATTTATAGCAAATCTGACAGAAGTAAAATTGTTTATCAGGTCAAGATCTATCTGCACTGAAATTTTCAGATGAATCGGACAACCCGTTGTTGGGTTGCTGACCCTTAATTGGTAATTTCAAGGAAATTTTGCTGTGTTTGGTTATTATCTTCAATATTATTATAGATAGAGATAAACTGTAACAACAACAATAATGTTCAGCAAAGTAAGATTTACAAATAAGTCAATATGACCAAAACGGCCAGTTGACCCCTTTAGGAGTTATTGCCCTTTAAAGTCAATTTTTAACCATTTTTCATAAATCTTAGTAATCTTTTACAAAAATCTTCAACTCTGAAACTACTGGGCCAAATGAATCCAAACTTGGCCACAATCATCTTTGGGGTATCTAGTTTAAAAAATGGGTCCGGTGACCCTGTCAACCAACCAAGATGACCACCACAGATAAAAATAGAGCATAGGGGTAAAATGCAGTTTTTGGCTTGTAACTCAAAAACCAAAGTATTTAGAGCAAATTGATGGGGTTAAATTGTTAATCAGGTCAAGATCTATCTGCCCTGAAAATTTCAGATGGATCGGACAACCTGTTGTTAGGTTGCTGCCCCTGAATTGGTAATTTTAAGGAAATTTTGCTGTTTTGGGTTATTATCTTGAATGTATATAGATAGAGATAAACTGTAAACAGCAATAATGTACAGCAAAGTAAGACCTAAAAATAAGTCAAAATGACCAAAATGGTCAATTGACCCCCTAAGGAGTTATTGTCCTTTAGAGTCAATTTTTACTAAAATTTTCCACTGAAATTACTGGGCCAAAGTCATAATAGATAGAGATAATTGTAAGCAGCAAGAATGTTCAGTAAAGTAAGATGTACAAACACATCACATCACCAAAACACAATTTTGTCATGAATCCATCTGCTTCCTTTGTTTTTAAAATATTCACATAGACCAAGGTGAGCGACACAGGCTCTTTAGAGCCTCTAGTTTTATACTTTAATCATATCCAAACAATATATATATTTCTTAAATAATATATAGGTACAATTTTTTGTTATACATAATGTTGAATTACTTTTCCCATATAATCTTTCAATAGAAAGTAATTACTTTTTCCTTTTTTCTTCAGAAACAAATTGTTCTCTTAAAGAAAGGAGTTTGGGTTTATAAATATCAACATCCCGATTTATCCTCACTTCTGGGGCATCTTGGATCACATCAAGTTATTGGTGTGGTTCATCTTGCTCAAACTTAAGTTTTCCGTTTTTTTTTTAGACTGCATGCTTTATCTCATTTTGTCTTTTTTTACGTTTTTTCGCCATGGTGAGATCAGATAGTCTACAACTTATAAATTTGTTTTTTTCTGACTTTCTTTTATAAGATGAACATGAACTTAGGTAAAAGCTGTTTCGAATATAAAAGCAATATAATATAAATACATTTCTTAAAATTATTTAGTTTCTTTCTTGGCTGCCCAAAATATTTCTCCAAAGGATGTATGGAATGAAAACTGCATAAATTCACTACAAAAACTGTTCACACCGAGATAGGTCTAGCTAGTTTGCAGAAATGTTTAGAAGATAAACTGATGGTCTGCAATATGGATAATAAATTCAAAGTTGCTGGACCATCACATACTATATTACTTGAGATATTGACTTATTTACATGAACATATCGTACGTAGATCAATAAACTATGAAAACTGAGTCACATCAAGTAAAACCATATCACCATATCATGCATACATGAAATACTGGTAGTACAGGACAATTAAGATGACCTTTTACTGACTGATAATTAAATAAATGTCCCAAAACACAAACCACAAATCAGGAATTGAAACTAAGAACAGTAGAATGCCAGAGGGGTTTCTTATCCAGACACATCTGTTCCTGATGTTTGCAAATTATATGCAGGATGATATGTTAATATTTTTTCTAAATGCCATCTAGTTTTTGCTCTAACCTCTGAAAATAAGGTGCTAGGCAGAGAAGCAGCAAGTCTTTGGTTTACCCAGACAACCATTAAATCATACCCTTCCACACTTTAGGTATTTCCAATGTTTAGATAGGGCATAAAAATATAAATGCAATTTTCATTTTCATTTTATTTGTATTTTCATCTTTCATGTCAAATGACAAATGCAATTCTCACACAATTCACATATAAATAAACATTCATATACTTTTAATAATTTACATCTCATTAACATGTAATTCATTCACATTCTATACAAACAAACAAAGTTAAACCATTAACATATATTATTCAGACTAATTTCATTTCTAAAGATTTTTTTCAGAATAAAGAATCAATAAAACAGACAAAATAATGTTAACCTACAGGCTTCGACTGGTGCAGATTTATGATAATACAAATATTGAAAAACTTTCTATATAACACACTCACTCATTCAGAATTTCTAACATTTGAACTTCGATAGATAGTTGTCTCATTAGCAATCACATCACATCTCTTTATTTTAATAATGATTGGAATTGTGATAACTAGTACATAAAGATTGAATAAAAGAAGAATGTGTCTATAAGAACACAAATGCCCCTACTCAACCTTTGAACAAAAGAAAATGGGACAGACAGACAAACAAAGGTAGCATAAACACAGCATTATAAAGTATGACTTTCATAAAAATGATCATGCAGAACAACTGAACCCTGGTTGAAATTTTTCAAAGTGTTAACATGTTAACTTGACTTCAATGGTATAGTTATAGGTTTTCATCACAAAAGAGAACTAGATAATGTTGGATATCAACTCCTGTTATTTAAATCCAATACATGTATAACAATAAACCAGCATTTGTGCATTTGAGATGTGTATTATTAATATTGAAATTAAATAAAGAGAGATGGCTACAACCATAAGAAAATCTTGACAAACTTCAACTTGTCTACAGTGAAATTAGATATGTTAAATATACAAAGATGTGTTCCTGCAAGAGAGTATTGAGTTAAAACTTCACAGCTAGATTTTGATTTTAGAGAAAATACACCAACATATGTTTGATTAATCATAATTTCATAGAACAATAGGATAAAACCAATATAATGATTATCATGTAAATATACTATGAAATCAGTCCAAAACGTTTGTTAGTACAATTTAGGGTTTTTGTCTTATTATCATGTGGGCCCTTACTCCTACTCAATGTCCTGGATCTCGCATTGAACGTATTGTATATTGTGAATATCTTAGTAATATTAGCTGTGCACACACCATTCAACCATTTATAAATTTGTATTCATTGCCTTAATATATTGACCTGTTTGTATAACTTTATATACATACAACAACATTTTTGTCTGAGTATTCAAGAGAGGATTGTTAATCAAGATAAAAACATAATTAACATCATTATCTAGATTATTATTTTAAATACAGCATACAACTTAAGATAAACAAAACAGTAGAATTATTTATTATTAGAATTTCATATATTACTTTAAATAAAATAATTATTAACAAATGTTTATTTTTTTATTTGATTTGGTAAAATAACATTCAATTTTCACTTGAAAAAAAGTGTTTATGTTACACATAACTATTAACAAATTTCAAACAAGTTTTTACAGACTGAATACTTCTTTTAAAAGACTATTTTCATATTATCGACTTTTTGAATTGGAGTAGATAATTCTGTTCTGGAATTTACTAAATCAGCCAATGAAATTTCAGCCATCAAAATTTTGAAGATGTATTTATCCAAAGAATCCAGAGGATCCTGAAATATCTCTAAAACAGAAAGTGGAACACAGTTTTGTCAGACCCTTGTAAGCAAAGTTTAGACAAAGGATCTGTATTTCAATCAGATTGGGTACTCAATTGAGTAAGAGCAACTAAGAGTTAAAATGAATATTACAATTGGTGATATTTGGGAGTGAAATTAAGTTTCAATTTTTGATATTTTGTGTTTTAACAACACTTTTAAACTCCGTTTTTGGGCTATTTTGTGGCGGCCAGTTTTTGTTAGTGGAGGAAGCTGGAGTACTCAGAGAAAACCACAAATTTTGATAGGAAAACTGACAATCCTACTCAATAAAGATTAGAGTCGAGTGCACCTGCACAAGTGGGTTTGAACTCACAACCTCAGTGTTGACTGGGTAGTGATTTCAGTAGTATTAAAATTAAAAGTTTTCTTTCCCACCAAGTCATCATATAAGAATTAATTATTCTGCCAAATTGCACCAATTGTAAGCTTTATTTTCCTTCTTTTAGTCTAGCCTGATAAGAGAACCAAAGTGTCCTACCATTATACAGGTATTCTGTTTTTGAAAAATTACATACTCTGGAGTCAAAAGTTGGTAATATGAAAATTGTCTATTTGTTATTTCAAAACATCCAATTATTATTTCATTATTTTGAAACATTATTTCGTTATCTTAGATATGATTATTCATGCACTATTTCCAAAAATTTGAAAAAACTAAGAAACGAAATAGTACTTGAAATAATGAAATAATAAAACATCGAAAAAATAGAATAGAATAGTTGTTAAAGAAATATTTCATTTTCTTATCTAATGTAAAATAAATAACATTTCAAAATAATAATAAAAGAATAATTTCTCTGAATAAATAAGCCAGGATCCAGTAATATACTGACCCTTCTGCTGCTTTAAAGAGCAAACATAAAAATGCCACAAAAAATAATAAGCTAGTTAGAAAAACATCATATCATCGATTCATATGCCTTTATTCAATGAGCGCAAAGATACAAAACAACAACCAATTATTAATAAATTTGGACAACTAATATTGAAGGAATTGATTATTTTTCAGGATATTTTTACCCTTGCCTATCATTAATATCAACTAAATGTTAAAAGCAACAGTGCCATTCTAATCACAGTTTTATTTAAAGACAGCCATAATACATGAGGATAGGAATGAACTTCACTGTCATGCATCAAACAGTCATTTTCGGCTACCGTTAGCATCAGATTGGTTAAAATTTTACCATGATTCATTAAAATATTCTTATCATGATTCATTAGAGGTATCAAATAATTATCATTTTCATTATTTTTGGAAAAAATTTATTGTGATTCTACAAAATCAGTAGAATCAGTCAATTTTTCTATCATCTAAAATCAAGTGTACATTTTATCGTCATGCACTAAAAATTACAGATATTGTTTATTTGCCAAGAATTTTTACCATTTTTAGTCATGAAGTTTACCCCATTACGACCCTAATATATAGGTATTCAACTGAATACCAAATATGAAAGACACACAAAAAAGGTTGAAAAACATTCACACTAAACAATCCATTCTAACATTCACACATACTAAGTACTTGATTTAAAAATAAAGGAAACAAAAGCTTTGATAAAGATTTTGATAATAAAAAACTACTGTGCTTCCCAAGGTGATGTTAAAAGAGTCAGCACTTTATATAATAATAATAATAGTATATGGTACAGGTAGCATGTAAGTTAAGGAAGAAAATCTCAACCCTTCCAAATTTTTAAGAAAATGCTCGAATTAGTGTGGTGACAACATCTTTTAATTTTTGCTGACATTACCGTACATGTATTTGTTTATATGAAAACAGCAAAATTTACATGAGGAGAAAGAAATGTTTAAAAATTATTGGAGACAGTTTAACACAATGTAAGTTGATAAATATTTACCACATAGGGAATATTTAAGGTATGGCACAAATTTTATCCACTGCACAGAAATTTTTATAAAATATTTCAAGGAATCTTGGGACACAGAGTAAATAATTATTTGCTATTAAATACTGCTAACTACAACCACAAAATAATCAGAAACATGATAATGAAATTGCACTATAGGAAAAAATTACAATGCTGTGGATCACTGTGCACTCAAATCTACCAATCAAAATTGATCGTAAGTTATTCTGAAATGTTCAGGACTTGATTTTATGTGATAAGAACTACAGACATTTAAATTGCATTGGTCCAGGAATTTAAATATCTATTAAGGTGAACAAAATGCATAAACAAACTAGACAAACTAACTTACAAACATTTTGTCACAATGTTCCCAAATATGATTAAAATTACTAAATAGTCTGCAAATCTACTATAAATATACTTCTTATATCATCACCATGCACCCAAATGTAAAATATGAAGCAAGGTCACTTTAATAATATCTTTCACAAAATATGGTTGATTTTTGTGACATAACATAAAATTCTAGAGACAGATATAAATCTTAAGCACTTATATGACTTATTAATTCATTTAATAACATAAATTTTGTAGAAATCTGCTAATTTGGCCAGCACAGAGAAGACAAGGCCACAAGTTGGTTAACTTTACGATATTCTAGCTATTTGTATAAATGAAAATAATATTCTCTATCTTTTGTCCATCTCTGGCACTTACTCATTTTAAAATAAACAGTACAATGATAAAAATAAATATCCAAATCACCTTTTACTATGCTAAAGGAAACATTATAATTGTGATGGTATGAAACAAAAGTTACAAACTCTACTCGTCATTCAAACATGAGACATTGTCAGAAGGCTTATATCTATTTTGAAGAGATCTAATGAAAGTGTTAGTATTTTGACTAGAAGTAAAACACATGGACCAACTGAACTCCTGATGACTTTGGTTAACCCTGTTCATAATACAATTTTATTGAGCTTCTTGTCTGCACCAACTATGATGTATATGTCACATGATCAGATATGTTATATCCTATGACCATAAATGTTATGTCACATGATCAGACTGTCTATGATGTCATATAATCACATGATTGTCTATATCAGACTTGACTTGACTGTCTTTGGGTGTGGTCTTGATCTTGTTCTCTGTGACGGGTCGTCCCTGCCCCTGAAAAATACATTTTATAAATTGTTTATTTCAGAACAAATCATTTTTATGCTATGTGCATTCATACAAGACTAAGATAAAAAGTAATAATTTTCTAACTATAAATCAAGAAATTATTTTTTTCTAAAAGCTTCATTTCATAATATCCCATGATTATGTAGCAAACCATGGCTCTTAGGTCCTTATGATATTTTTTGACTATTTGCGGACCATAGAGCTACAGATTTGAGTATATGAAATGAGTATTAAAACATAAATAGGTACGTCATATCCTAGAATAATATCTAGCGAAACGAACTATATATAATGATTATGGTGATCATATTGACAAGCTTTTCATGGATTATAAACAATAAATTTTTGGGAAATAAGTGCGACCTGAACCTGGGTCGCAATTCCGACCCTTTTGAAATAGGAAAAATCCATAGCTCGATGGTCCGCAAATAGTAAAAAAATATCATCAGGACCTAAGAGCTACGGTTCCGCAGCTAATAATTATGGTGATCATATTGAATTTAAATCAGTTCAAAAGGAGTTTTAAGCATTTAGCTTAGTGCTAACACTTTGAAATTTATTCATTTCAAATCTTGCACTTTATTTTTTTTTATCCAGCATTGTATGATAATAGATAAGTATATTTTGTTATTTCACCGGCATCAAATCTTTTGAAAACATTAGATTCAAAATAAAACAATAAATTTTAAAATAACAAAACAATATCAAACAAGAATGTGTCCTAAGTACACGGATGCCCCATCCCCACTATCATTTTCTATGTTCAGTGGACCGTGAAAATGGGGTAAAATCTCTAATTTGGCATTAAAATTAGAAAGATCATATCATAAGGAACATGTGTACTAAGTTTCAAGTTGATGAACGAACGAACAGACAGACGCACAGACCAGAATAATGCCCATAAATGGGGCATAAAAACTTAATTATGACTATTACAAACAGTCTAATCAACCATTTAAATGTTTAAAGTTCACTTTCCCAATCTTTGAGTAATTTTCAATGGCATTCTTAAACTAAGTGTAAGATAGCATAGAAGCTTCCTGTATACCCTGCATGCTAAGGAATATAAAAATGATTTCTTCCTACAAAAAAAACCATGCATAATTGTATAAGAAGGAGGTATAATACAAGCAATTATATACAGCCCATGGGATTACAAAATTTTGAATATTCTTCAATCTTTTAGAAATAGTGTAAATTTAATTGATTTATAACTAGATGCTCTAAAGAGCCTGTGTCGCTCACCTTGGTCTATGTGCATATTAAACAAAGGACACAAATGGATTCATGACAAAATTGTATTTTGGTGATGGTGATGTGTTTGAAGTTCTTACTTTACTGAACATTCTTGCTTCTTACAATTATATCTATAATGAACTTTGCCCATTAGTAACAGAGAAAAATATTTGGTAAAAATTTACATAAATTTACCAAATTAATGAAAATTGTTAAAAATTGACTATAAAGGGCAATAACTCCTTAAGGGGTCAATTGACCATTTAGGTCATGTGGACTTATTTGTAGATCTTACTTTGATGAACATTATCGCTGTTTACAGTTTATCGCTATCTATAATAGTATTCAAGATAATAACCAAAAACAGCAAAATTTCTTTAAAAATTACCAATTTGAGGGCAGCAACCCAACAACCGGTTGTCCAATTCATTTGAATATTTCAGGGCAGATATATATTGACTTGATTAACAATTTAACTCCTTGTCAGATTTCCTCTAAATGATTTGGTTTCAGAGTTATAAGCAAAAAACTACATTTTACCCCTGTTCTATTTTTAGCCGTGGTGGCCATCTTGGTTGGATGGCCAGGTCATCGGACACATTTTTCAAACAAGGTACCTCAAAGATAATTGTGGTTAAGTTTGAATTAATTTGGCCCAGTAGTTTCAGAGGAGAAGATTTTTGTAAAAGATAACTAAGATTTACAAAAAATGGTTAAAAATTGACTATAAAGGGCAATAACTCCTAAAGGGGTCAACTGACCATTTCGGTCATGTTGACTTATTTGTAAATCTTACTTTGATGAACATTATTGCTGTGAACAGTTTATCTCTATCTATAATAATATTCAAGATAATAACCAAAAACAGCAAAATTTCCTCAAAATGACCAATTCAGGGGCAGCAACCCAACAACGGGTTGACCGATTCATCTGAAAATTTCAGGGCAGATAGATCTTGACCTGATAAACATATTTACCCCATATCAGATTTCCTCTAAATGCTTTGGTTTTTGAGTTATAAGCCAAAAACTGCATTTTACCCCTATGTTCTATTTTTAGCCGTGGCGGCCATCTTGGTTGGTTGACCGGGTCACGCCACACATTTTTTAAACTAGATATCCCAAAGATGATTGTGGCCAACTTTGGATTAATTTGGCCCAGTAGTTTCAGTGGAGAAGATTTTTGTAAAAGATTACTTAGATTTATGAAAAATGGTTAAAAATTGACTATAAAGGGCAATAACTCCTTAAGGGGTCAACTGACCATTTCGGTCATGTTGACTTATTTGTAAATCTAACTTTGCTGAACATTATTGCTGTTTACGGTTTATCTCTATCTATAATAATATTCAAGATAATAACCAAAAACGGCAAAATTTCCTCAAAATTACCAATTCAGGGTCAGCAACCCAACAACAGGTTGACCGATTCATCTGAAAATTTCAGGGCAGATAGATCTTGACCTGATAAACATTTTTACCCCACATAAGATTTCCTCTAAATGCTTATGTTTTTGAGTTATAAGCCAAAAACTGCATTTTACCCCTATGTTCTATTTTTAGCCGTGGCGGCCATCTTGGTTGGTTGACCGGGTCACGCCACACATTTTTTAAACTAGATACCCCAATGATGATTGTGGCCAAGTTTGGTTCAAGTTGGCACAGTAGTTTCAGAGGAGAAGATTTTTGTAAAAGTTAACGACGACGGACGACGACGGACGACAGACGACGGACGACGACGACGCCGGACGCAAAGTGATGGGAAAAGCTCACTTGGCCCTTCGGGCCAGGTGAGCTAAAAAGGATGCTATAATTTTGACACATTAGCCACCACTGTGCCATCATAAACATGTAAAAATTGACATACCAGTATTTGTCCTGAAATGGCCATTTGACACATAGTTTTCAGTAAAACTTTTATGTACCACTGTCTAACCTAAAAACGAGACTATTTTTTGAAGCTTTGACAGGTTTTCCTTTTCTACTTAAAGTTTGAAGCAATAAATTAAATATATAAATATGCAAGACATAATTGAAAATAACTAGAGGCTCTAAAGAGCCTGTGTCGCTCACCTTGGTCTATGTGCATATTAAAC
Source organism: Mytilus galloprovincialis (assembly GCF_965363235.1). Lineage (NCBI taxonomy): Eukaryota > Metazoa > Mollusca > Bivalvia > Mytilida > Mytilidae > Mytilus > Mytilus galloprovincialis. The sequence continues at coordinate 111,197,063 of NC_134840.1, read as the reverse complement.
AAAGGACACAAATGGATTCATGACAAAATTGTATTTTGGTGATGGTGATGTGTTTGAAGTTCTTACTTTACTGAATGATTTTGCTTCTTACAATTATATCTATAATGAACTTTGCCCATTAGTAACAGAGAACTATATTTGGTAAAAATTTACATAAATTTACCAAATGAATGAAAATTGTTAAAAATTGACTATAAAGGGCAATAACTCCTTAAGGGGTCAATTGACCATTTAGGTCATGTTGACTTATTTGTAGATCTTACTTTGCTGAACATTATTGCTGTTTACAGTTTATCGCTATCTATAATAGTATTCAAGATAACCAAAAACGGCAAAATTTCTTTAAAAATTACCAATTGGAGGGCAGCAACCCAACAACCAGTTGTCCAATTCATCTGAAAAATTCAGGGCAGATAGATATTGACTTGATTAACAATTTAACTTCTTGTCAGATTTGCTCTAGATGCTTTGGTTTCATAGTTATAAGCCAGAAACTGCATTTTACCCCTATGTTCTATTTTTAGCCGTGGCGGCCATCTTGGTTGAATGGCCAGGTCATCGGACACATTTTTCAAACTAGATACCCCAAAGATGATTGTGGCCTAGTAGTTTCAGTGGAGATTTTGTAAAAGATTACTTAGATTTATGAAAAATGGTTAAAAATTGACTATAAAGGGCAATAACTCCTAAAGGGGTCAACTGACCATTTTGGTCATGTTGACTTATTTGTAGATCTTACTTTGCTGAACATTATTGCTGTTTACAATTTATCTCTATCTATAATAATATTCAAGATAATAACAAAAAACAGCAAAATTTCCTCAAAATTACCAATTCAGGGGCAGCAACCCAACAACCGATTGACCGATTCATCTGAAAATTTCAGGGCAGATAGATCTTGACCTGATAAACATTTATATCCCCATGTCAGATTTCCTCAAAATGCTTTGATTTTTGAGTTATAAGCCAAAAACTGCATTTTACCCCTATGTTCTATTTTTAGCGGTGGCGGCCATCTTGGTTGGTTGACCAGGTCACGCCACACATTTTTTAAACAAGATACCCCAAAGATGATTGTGGCCAAGTTTGAATTAATTTGGCCCAGTAGTTTCAGAGGAGAAGCTTTTTGTAAAAGATTACTTTAATTTACGAAAAATGGTTAAAAATTGACTATAAAAGGCAATAACTCCTAAACGGGTCAACTGACCATTTTGGTCATGTTGACTTATTTGTAGATCTTACTTTGCTGAACATTATTGCTGTTTACAGTTTATCTCTATCTATAATAATATTCAAGATAATAACCAAAAACAGCAAAATTTCCTCAAAATTACCAATTCAGGGGCAGCAACCCAACAACCCATTGACCGATTCATCTAAATATTTCAGGGAAGATAGATCTTGACCTGATAAACATTTTTATCCCTGTCAGATTTCCTCAAAATGCTTTGGTTTTTGAGTTATAAGCCAAAAACTGCATTTTACCCCTATGTTCTATTTTTAGCGGTGGCGGCCATCTTGGTTGGTTGACCAGGTCACGCCACACATTTTTTTAAACTAGATACCCCAAAGATGATTGTGGCCAAGTTTGAATTAATTTGGCCCAGTAGTTTCAGAGGAGAAGATTTTTGTAAAAGATTACTTTAATTTACGAAAAATGGTTAAAAATTGACTATAAAGGGCAATAACTCCTAAACGGGTCAACTGACCATTTTGGTCATGTTGACTTATTTGTAGATCTTACTTTGCTGAACATTATTGCTGTTTACAGTTTATCTCTATCTATAATAATATTCAAGATAATAACCAAAAACAGCAAAATTTCCTCAAAATTACCAATTCAGGGGCAGCAACCCAACAACCGATTGACTGATTCATCTGAAAATTTCAGGGCAGATAGATCTTGACCTTATAAACATTTTTACCCCATGTCAGATTTGCTCTAAATGCTTTGGTTTTTGAGTTATAAGCCAAAAACTGCATTTTACCCCTATGTTCTATTTTTAGCCGTGGCGGCCATCTTGGTTGGTTGACCGGGTCACGCCACACATTTTTTAAACTAGATACCCCAATGATGATTGTGGCCAAGTTTGGTTTGATTTGGCCCAGTAGTTTCAGAGGAGAAGATTTTTGTAAAAGTTAACGACGACGGACGACGGACGCCGGACGACGGACGCCGGACGCCAAGTGATGAGAAAAGCTCACTTGGCCCTTCGGGCCAGGTGAGCTAAAAATACTATAATTCAAGTGGCAAAAATAATTGCTGTATCATACCCTCTTAAATCGTGAAATATGTTACTACCATAACACTCTAAAAAAACGTAGAAATTATGATTTTAATGGATTAATACAATCAAAAGTTTTGAAATACTTCATTCAACTGAAATTGTAGCAAAGATGATAATCTGAGGTAAAGTTAGTAAAATAGAAAACTATCTTCCTAATCCAATTTCATAAAAATATATAAGATGAGTTTAGATATTCAAGGGAAATAAACCGTAAGTCCAACCACAGGGACTAGCTGCGTAGCTTGAAAAAGATTGCATTGCAAACAAAAAACATCAAATAAAGTGCAACGAGTTTATGGTAGTAACTTCAACAAAAGCCCATAGCCACTCCTACTACCTGATGGTTCAATTCTAGGGGGTGAGGAAGAACGAGGTGGTGGTGGTCCTCGTAAATGAGGAGGAAGCATATCATGAGGCGGAGGCATTCTATAACCAGATGGCCCTCTGCCGTAAGGTGGTGGTGACCTTCTGTCCATTGGAGGAGGTGGTCCTCGGCCAAATGGTGGCGGTGATCGAAGATCAGGAGGTGGCATTCTTGGTCCTCCATGCCTATCTGGAGGGGGTGGAGATCTCATCTCTGGTGGTGGCATCCTTGGACCACGTCGGTCAGGGGGAGGTAATCTTACTGGACCTGGCGATCCTCTCATGTCATCGTCCCTAAGATAATAACCATTAATTATAATCTAAACATTACATACAGCTGTCTTATCTAGGGAAATTATCTTGTTATCCCATATACACCGTGTAGAACGCCACTTGCGGGGTGTCGGCTATGTTTGACATGGGGTGGCAATTTTGAAGCGACGAAAAGGTAAGAAGGTAAGTTCAAGCATCAAAATTTCTTATTTCTAGAACTCTCAGTACCATATAATGTATTGCACGGAAGGAACCGCAACATAATCTATTTCCTGAAAGCAGAAGCAGTCGTTTTCAGTGCTCAGTTTTCTCAAACACCTCGCCCTAGTTTTCCGTGTTGCAGATTTTGAGGCTTTATATGCAAATTTCGGTATAAAAAACTACTTTACACAGCTACCCTCCGTATCATTAATATATAATTGTATTCCTCTCATTGACTTATACCAAATACCAGTTTCTTAGTTAAAATTAATTGGTTTTAAAACTGTTATTCATCAAAATATAAAGTGTCGCCCGGGGTGTCAGATTTTGCGTCGCAAGGGGTAGAGGCTTGTCATAAAAAAAAAAAGAATACATTTTTTATAAATCGATCTCTATGTGATACTTTTTAATTCAAACTCACCTACACAAATAGGAACATAAATGTAACAGAAATTCAACCTAGAAAAACACAGGTTACCTCAAATTCTTCAAATTTTATTCAATTCCGGTTCGTTTAGAGATATGTATATAGTCAGAGTAGACCTTCAAAGTAGATATGATATGATAGATGTGTAACAGAAAACGGATAGTTCTAGCTGGGCGATTACGAACGAAATAACTTTCTTGAATCATTTTTTCTTGTAAACCTGTTCTGTTGTATATTGTGTACAAGTCGTTGTTTTCTCATTGACAATTGTAGTATCATCGTCTTCAGGATTACTTGAAGTTGTGTTGTCATTCGCTGAAAAAGATGCCGGTGAGTGTTTCATTGGGTGGAGTGTTCTAATTCTTTTAGGAGTAATGGATTTTTGCGGCGTGCACGAGTGCTTTTTAGATGAACCTGGTGATGAACTATGAGCCTTGACTTTTTTTTACCATGATAGTGACTGAAAAGGAAAAGAAATCGTTTACCAGCTTGAAAACTAAATATTTTAAGCCAGTTTTTTTTACTATGAATGAAATCAAAAGCACATGTTTTATAAGACCAAAAACAGACAAAATGAAAAACCCTTATTTTGTAATGGTAAAGTAGATGTGAATGAAATCAAAAGCATATATTTTATAAGACCAAAAACAGGCAAAATGAAAAATCCTTGTTTTGTCATGGTAAAGTAGATGTGCTTGAAATAAAATGTATCATATGAAGACTAATTTACAAGCAAATATGTATTCTTTTATGACAAGCCTCTACCCCTTGCGACGCAAAATCTGACACCCCGAGCGACACTTTATATTTTGATGAATAACAGTTTTAAAACCAATTAATTTTAACTAAGAAACTGGTATTTGGTATAAGTCAATGAGAGGAATACAATTCTATATAAATGATACGGGGGATGGCTGTGTAAAGTAGTTTTTTATACCGAAATTTGCATATAAAGCCTCAAAATCTGCAACACGGAAAACTAGGGCGAGGTGTTTGAGAAAACTGAGCACTGAAAACGACTGCTTCTGCTTTCAGGAAATAGATTATGTTGCGGTTCCTTCCGTGCAATACATTATATGGTACTGAGAGTTCTAGAAATAAGAAATTTTGATGCTTGAACTTACCTTCTTACTTTTTCGTCGCTTCAAAATTGCCACCCCATGTCAAACATAGCCGACACCCCGCATGTGGCGTTCTACACGGTGATATATCCATAAAACTTCAAAAACATTATTTTTTTTTTTAAATCAATTCTTTAGTTTTGGCTTTTCCATAAAACATACATGGTACCCAGGAAAGGTAATATGAAGAGGCAAATTAAAATTTCACTTACATTTCTATGAAGAAAAAAAAAAGATAAAACACACCCATAGTTGAGATTTGGAAGTGTCTTCCCTGGGTCCCATCAGACATGGGGTCAATTACATTTGAAAGTAATTAATTACATTCAATTACAATTACAAAATCTTCAATTAAATTACACATTACATTTGACTTTTTTTACCAATGTAATTAATTACATTCCAATTACTTGGCAAATGTAATTAATTACTTCAATTACATTTGAAAGGAAATTTAAGATAAAATATTGAAAACATGCATTTATTCTATGATATGTACATAAGTATTATACATTGCTCTATAGTTATAACAATTAGACAGTGTTCAACTAGTATATACATTTTTGTATTGTGTCATATAACTTATTTAAGCATTTTCCCATTACATTTGACCATCATCAGCTTTTCAAATGTTCCATCAGCCAGTCTGCACCTTTCCGGCCTAAATGTTTTTCCAGCAGTGCTAAATAAGCGTTCAACTGGTGCAGATGTGGCTGGAATAGCTAAATATTGCACTGCTAACTTAGCTAGACGTGGTAAACGTTGACAGTTACTATGCCAATACAAAAGAGGGTCTTTTGACATATCAATACAATTATCTGACAAGTAATCATCCATTTCTGAACTTACAGAAATCCCTGAAGGGTTTCTTTTTCTTTCCACTGATGGGGCTGGCATGAAACTGAAAAGATCATCATCAATGCTTTCTGCTAGGCACTTGATACTTAGTGTCAGCTTTTTCCATCAAGTTTTTAAATTCTTCACTTTCGACAATTAGAGAGTGGTAAAAGATCCCCAGCTATGAACATTATAAGAGCATTTGTCATTTCTAACTGTTTTGGATCAGACGGTGAATATTTTACACTTTTTTTTATGCATTGTGTCAATGTTGGTTGAATTTCTTTATTCTCAGAATGCAGAATGTACAAATCTCTGTGTTTTCTCTGAAAATTACAAAAGGCCTTATTTAATATCTTGAAAATATTAAATTGTTTTAATTTACCTATTGAAATTTTACATTTATTTAAATTTATTTGATTGTAAATGATACAAAAAAAGAGCACTATTTTTTATTTTTTGAAATGATTTTCATTTTTATCCCAGCTTATTCAAATTATTTATCTTAAATAAGTGATTTAGAAATCTGACTTCTTAAAACAAAAATAAACTTTAGTTTTAATCACAACTAATTAATTTAATAAACAAAATATTTTCCAAATTTAAATGTAAGCTATTAGAGGATATAAGATAAATGAAATCTGATTAGAAATGAAAAAGAAGCATTATGAATTTATTAATTTTTAAAATTCTTATATAATATTACCTTCATATGTGTAACAAAGTTGGATGTAACTTTATAACTTCCACTAATGAGGGTGCCACAATGCATACATTTTCCTTTGAAAGTATTTCCATTTTGGAAGTCATCAGGAACAGTAAAATGTTCCAGTACACTCTTGGAGCTCATTTTCAAATCTGATAAAATGTTTTCTTTCAACATTCATATATATAGTGAACAAATTTTGCAAGTGAGATTTTGTCATATGCATTATCCCTTCAAGAATTTAAACATGTACCTATAGGCCCTAGGGGTATATTTATCTCTCTCTAATTAGCCTTATATCTGTTTAACATAACTGTTATAAAAACAGTCATTATATAGTTTGTAATAAAACAAATAGCCAGAGGTTATATTTATTGGTTATTTAAGTCCTTGAATAAAGTTAATTATGTTAAATCAATGTCTTAAAATATCTATCTAAATCTACTAATTAAGGTCAAGACAGTGACTTCCTAGTGGTTTCTTTTAAAATTATGGCATGTGTCTACATTTTTTTTATCATTCAATACAAAATGAAGAATCTACCATGGTTGTGTTAATACAGAAAGTATACTGTGAAGGCTTTTCTTTGTCAGCTTACAACATTTGTTAAGATTATTGCTTTTAATAATTTTTTAAGAAAACACAAGATTTAATCTTTTGATCCAAAATTTCAAATGTAATTGACTTGTAATTGAAAAGTAATTGTCAATTACAGGCAATTTTGGCTATGTAATTAATTACATTCAATTACATGTAATTGAAAAAATGCTCAATTACACATTACATTCAATTACATGATAAATTGTAATTAATTACAGTCCATTACAATTACATATTTCAATTACCCCATGTCTGGGTCCCATATACGTTTAATGGAACAACCCTTAGTTCCATGTAATATCAAAGTGCCGGTAGGCACTGAAGGGTAAAAACTGCTGTAATTTATCAGTTGAAGTAAAATTAAATATTGCAATGTATAAAGTATTGGACAATGGTTGTGATTGATTCAACTACAAATCTGGACAAAAGAAGATAACTCCAATTTTAAAAGATGACTGTAACAATGACATCATTGATATTCTTAGAACAGATATTAGATTCCTGCACACTTCATAATTTTTTAATGACAAGTATACCGTCTTTTGTAACTTGAATATCTGAGTAAATATTTCATTGATAAATTTCTGGAAACTTTCATGGATAGGATGTATAGAATATTATTAATAATGCACTATAAGGTGATCAACCTTGGAAGATTTAGATATCAAGTCAGTACCATAGGGTTTTGTTGCATTTCATGCAACCTTTACACAATAATAACATTGACTTACCTCATTCCTGGAGGTGGAGGGAACGGCCCGCTCCGTGATCCTGGTCTGTCTGATGGATGTAATGGTCCATTTATCATCCCTATCAAAAGATGTAATGATAATATGATAACATTTAGAATAATAATTTTATACTTTTTACATCGAAGATTTATGGGTTAGGTTTAGCTTTCTATAGCTTTATATATTAGAAACTGGTAATTGCCACACTTAAAAGATGAGATGTGGTTTAGATTTTCACAAGACAACATAACAAAATAATGTATGTTTTTAATGCTTTTTGTAATTTTTTATTTGAATTTTCTTTGAGGTTTGGTATTTTTGTAATTTTACTTTATTTTTTACATATCATAGGGTTCTAATTCAACAATCAGGTGTCTTTATATTTCATTATGGTATTTTTGGTAAAGATCAAATTCCATATTGAATATATAGTTATCAAAGGTACCAGGATTATAATTAAATACGCCAGACGCACGTTTCGTCTACATAAGACTCATCAGTGACGCTCTTATCAAAATATTTTTGTAGCCAAACAAGTACAAAGAAGAGCATTGAGGATCCAAAATTCCAAAAAGTTGTGCCAAATACAGCTAAGGTAATCTATGCCTGGGATACGAAAATCCTTAGTTTTTCGAAAAGTTCAGTTTATTAGACAGGAAATTTATAAAATGACCACATTATTGATATTCATGAACACATTTTATAAAAAGTATTGGTGTTTTATAAGTATAGCTATAGTTTGACCAGTCAGACTTATACATTAAGACCAGAATCATATGGTGAGACCTATACAACCTAACTTTTGTGTATTGTAATTAAATATAACTTACCTGGAGGAGGCATGCCTCGTGTTGGTAACGGTCGTATCAAACCACTAGGGCCCTGCATTAATCTTCTCTCTAAATCTGTTAATCTATTTAAGGAAAAAAGTTTGAGATAAATTAACAAAAGACAATATTTTTATGAGAAACACTAAAATAATAAACAGCTGCGCCATGAGCGCATGATACGCCCGACGTCTTGTGTGGAAGTTTTATGCAACAATCATAAATAGTTTCTGAGAAAGTTTTAAGCAATTACCATTTATTGCTTTTGAGACACGGCGGGACATGTCAAACCCCCCCCCCCCCCCCACCTTTTTAGCTCACCTGGCCCAAAGGGCCAAGTTAGCTATTCCCATCACTTTGCGTCCGGCGTCCGGCGTCGTCGTCCGTCGTCGTCCGTCGTCGTTAACTTTTACAAAAATCTTCTCCTCTGAAACTACTGGGCCAAATTGAACCAAACTTGGCCACAATCATCATTGGGGTATCTAGTTTAAACTAGAGGCTCTAAAGAGCCTGTGTCGCTCACCTTGGTCTATGTGAATATTAAAGGAAGCAGATGGATTCATGACAGAATTGCGTTTTGGTGATGGTGATGTGTTTGTATATCTTACTTTGCTGAACATTCTTGCTGCTTAAAATTATCTCTATCTATAATGAACTTGGCCCATTAGTTTCAGTGGAAAATGTTAGTAAAAATTTACAAATTTTATTAAAATTGTTAAAAATTGACTATAAAGAACAATAACTCCTAAGGGGGTCAATTGACCATTTCGGTCATGTTGACTTATTTGTAAATCTTACTTTGCTGAACATTATTGTTGTTTACAGTTTATCTCTATCAATAATAATAATCAAGATAATGACCAAAAACAGCAAAATTTCCTTAAAACTAACAATTCAGGGTCAGCAACCCAACAACGGGTTGTCCGATTCATCTAAAAATTTCAGAGCAGATAAATGTTGACCTGATAAACAATTTTACCCCATGTCAGATTTGCTCTAAATGCTTTGGGTTTTGAGTTATAAGCCAAAAACTGCATTTTACCCCATGTTCTATTTTTAGCCATGGCGGCCATCTTGGTTTGATGGCCGGGTCACCGGACACATTTTTCAAACTGCTAACCCAAAAGATGATTGTGGCCAAGTTTGGATTAATTTGGCCAAGTAGTTTCAGAGGAAAAGATTACTAAGATTTACGAAAAATGGTTAAAAATTGACTATAAAGGGCAATAACCCCTAAAGGGGTCAACTGACCATTTTAGTCATGTTTGACTTATTTGTAAATCTTACTTTGGTGAACATTATTGCTGTTTATAGTTTATCTCTATCTATAATAATATTCAAGATAATAACCAAAAAGAGCAAAATTTCCTTAAAATTACTAATTCAGGGCCAGCAACCCTACAACGGGTTGTCCAATTCATCTGAAAATTTCAGGGCAGATAGATCTTGAACTGATAAACAATTTTACCCCATGTCAGATTTGCTCTAAATGCTTTGGGTTTTGAGTTATAAGCCAAAAACTGCATTTTACCCCATGTTCTATTTTTAGCCATGGCGGCCATCTTGGTTTGATGGCCGGGTCACCGGACACATTTTTCAAACTACTAACCCAAAAGATGATTGTGGCCAAGTTTGGATTAATTTGGCCCAGTAGTTTCAGAGGAGAAGATTTTTGTAAAATATTACTAAGATTTACGAAAAATGGTTAAAAATTGACTATAAAGGGCAATAACTCCTAAAGGGGTCAACTGACCATTTCAGTCATGTTGACTTATTTGTAAATCTTACTTTGCTGAACATTATTGCTGTTTACTGTTTATCTCTATCTATAATAATATTCAAGATAATAACCAAAAACAGCAAAATTTCCTTAAAATTACTAATTCAGGGGCAGCAACCCAACAACGGGTTATCCGATTCATCTGAAAATTTCAGGGCAGATAGATCTTCACCTGTTTAACAATTCTACCCCATGTCAGATTTGCTCTAAATGCTTTGGTTTTAGAGTTATAAGCCAAAAACGGCATTTTACCCCTATGTTCTATTTTTAGCCATGACGGCCATCTTGGATGGTTGGCCGGGTCACCAGACACATTTTTTAAACTAGATACCCCAATGATGATTGTGGCCAAGTTTGGTTTAATTTGGCCCAGTAGTTTCAGAGGAGAAGATTTTTGCGAAATTTAACGACGACGACGGACGACGACGGACGACGGACGACGACGGACGCCGGACGCCAAGTGATGAGAAAAGCTCACTTGGCCTTTTAGGCCAGGTGAGCTAAAAATGTGTGGCGTGACCCGGTCAACCAACCAAGATGGCCGCCACGGCTAAAAATAGAACATAGGAGTAAAATGCAGTTTTTGGCTTATAACTCAAAAACCAAAGCATTTAGAGGAAATCTGACACGGGGTAAATATGTTTATCAGGTCAAGATCTATCTGCCCTGAAATTTTCAGATGAATCGGTCAACCCGTTGTTGGGTTGCTGCCCCTGAATTGGTCATTTTGAGGAAATTTTGCTGTTTTTGGTTATTATCTTGAATATTATTATAGATAGAGATAAACTGTAAACAGCAATAATGTTCGGCAAAGTTAGATTTACAAATAAGTCAACATGACCGAAATGGTCAGTTGACCCCTTTAGGAGTAATTGCCCTTTATAGTCAATTTTTAACCATTTTTCATAAATCTAAGTAATCTTTTACAAAAATCTTCTCCTCTGAAACTACTGGGCCAAATTAATCCAAACTTGGCCACAATCATCTTTGGGGTATCTAGTTTAAAAAATGTGTGGCGTGACCCGGTCAACCAACCAAGATGGCCCCCACGGCTAAAAATAGAACATAGGGGTAAAATGCAGTTTTTGGCTTATAACTCAAAAACCAAAGCATTTAGAGGAAATCTGACGAGGTAAATATGTTTATCAGGTCAAGATCTATCTGCCCTGAAATTTTCAGATGAATCGGTCAACCCGTTGTTGGGTTGCTGCCCCTGAATTGGTCATTTTGAGGAAATTTTGCTGTTTTTGGTTATTATCTTGAATATTATTATAGATAGAGATAAACTGTAAACAGCAATAATGTTCAGCAAAGTTAGATTTACAAATAAGTCAACATGACCGAAATGGTCAGTTGACCCCTTAAGGAGTTATTGCCCTTTATAGTCAATTTTTAACCATTTTTCGAAAATCTTAGTTATCTTTTACAAAAATCTTCTCCTCTGAAACTACTGGGCCAAATTAATTCAAACTTAACCACAATCATCTTTGAGGTATTGCCCTTTATAGTCAATTTTTAACAATTTTCATTAATTTGGTAAATTTATGTAAATTTTTACCAAATATTTTTCTCTGTTACTAATGGGCAAAGTTCATTATAGATATAATTGTAAGAAGCAAGAATGTTCAGTAAAGTAAGAACTTCAAACACATCACCATCACCAAAATACAATTTTGTCATGAATCCATTTGTGTCCTTTGTTTAATATGCACATAGACCAAGGTGAGCGACACAGGCTCTTTAGAGCCTCTAGTTTTTTTTACAAATATCACTAAAATAAAATTTTGAATCAAACCAAAAAGTATACAGATCTTTAGATTAATATAACAAAGAAGTGTGTACAGTTTTAAGCAATAATCATAAATTGTTTTTGAGATACGGCACGACATGTAAAAACCCCCTCCCCCTTTTTTACAAAATACTCAATAACTCAAAAATTAAATTTTGAATCATCACCAAAAAGTATACAGATCTTTAGATTAATATAACAAAGAAGTGTGTAAAGTTTTAAGCAATAATCATAAATCGTTTTTGAGATACGGCGCGACATGTAAAAAACCCTCCCCCTTTTTTACAAAATACTCAATAATTCAAAAATGAAATTTTGAATAATCACCAAAAAGTATACTGATATTAAGATTAATATAACTAAGAAGTGTGTAAAGTTTTAAGCAATAATCAAGAATCGTTTTTGAGATAAGGTGCGACATGTGAAAAAAAACACACCCCTGTTTTGGTTACAAAGTGCCGTAACTCAAAAAGTTTAAATCTTATTTTTACCAAAAAGTATACAGATCATTTGACCATCATAAACAAGAATGTGTCCCAAGTACACGGATGCCCCACTCGCACTATCATTTTCTATGTTCAGTGGACCGTGAAATTGGGGTCAAAACTTTAATTTGGAATTAAAATTAGAAAGATCATATCATAGGGAACATGTGTACTAAGTTTCAAGTTGATTAGACTTAACTTCTTCAAAAACTACCATGACCAAAAACTTTAACCTGAAGCGAACATATTCTATGTTCAGTGGACCGTGAAATTGGGGTCAAAACTTTAATTTGGAATTAAAATTAGAAAGATCATATCATAGGGAACATGTGTACTAAGTTTCAAGTTGATTAGACTTCAACTTCTTCAAAATCTACCTTGACCAAAAACTTTAACCTGAAGCGAACGGACGGACGCACAGACGGACGGATGCACAGACGAACGGAGGCACAGACCAGAAAACATAATGCCCCTCTACTATCGTAGGTGGGGCATAAAAACAACTATATTAAGTTTCATGAAATTTAGATAAGTCGTTCTCAAGTTACGGTGCGACGTGTTTACGCCGGACAGATAGACAGACAGACAGACAGACAGACAGACAGACGGACGGACGGACGGACGGACAGACGGACGGACGGACAGACAGACGGACGGACACCGGACATTTGTATACCATAATACGTCCTGTCAAAATTTTGACGGGCGTATAAAAAGTTCATATTTTGATTATCATCAATTAAACTTTCTTTACAAAACTTGATTTCTTCTGAAAACTAAAAAAAAAATGAACAATTACATGTATTTTCATGGATGCCCAATTTTGTGGTTTTTCAAAAGTCTGCATAGGATCCAATAGAAAGAAAATGTGATATTCGTTAAAAAATTTTGTGGTTCACATTTACACCAAAATTGGTAACCAACAAATTTGGCTAGAAGTGTGACGGACATAAGTTGTTAAATTGGACTGAAAGATATGAAAGTAACAATAACCCAAATTAATGTATTGCTGACATTTAGATCTGTATACTAAATGTAAATACAGATATAACTTACTTTTGTCTTAATACTGAACATTCATGTCTCGATTCTTTTAATTCTCTCTCGGCAGCCCTTGCTGATAACTAATAAAAGAATTCAAAATAACAAATATGAATGTCATATAAAATTATCTTATTGCAACTAAAATAATAGCAAGACCAATTCTAATTATCAGGTTCTTGTAAGTAAAGAGTAAACACTGGATCTGTAGTCTTATCAGATTGCTCCAGTAAAAATCCAGACTTTTGCAATTATCTTTTTTTATAATTTGTAATGAGACATGCAACCAGAGGCATATATTAATCAAATTAACATGCCAGTACTATTCAGTAATTTAGGGAAGTTTGAAATTTTTTTCATTTTTTTGTACTTTTCAAAGTAGAATTTTGATTCATAATGTATCTTTAATTTGAGAACTTCAAAAATTAATTTTCTAAGGTTAATAGAATATGCTTAGAATTTTATAATCACTTTCAAAACAGATGACCTCGAAAACAATTTTTTAATTTTTTATAAAAGATAGATGTTAGAACAGAGTCTGTTATATTACATACCCCTCACAGTAAGGGATGTCTATGTTTCAGTGAAATAACTTAGATACCAAAAAGTGGACTAAAATGTGGGGTGTTTTTTTGGAGATAGGGAGGACTGTAGGAAGATAATTATAACCTACCCAGTTATCATGGGCTTTCTTTTCATTGGCTGCTATCTGTAAAATACAAATAAATCATGAATTACAACATAACAAATCAATTTTATTTCTGTCATGAAGATAATGTAGTTTTATTAGTGTATTATTATCTAAAATAAAAATAAGAAGGCATCATAACATCATAAAGAGTCTTGTGTATCGTGGTGTTCAATTTAAGATCATTCTATCATTAAAATACTTTAAATATTCCATTACCCTAAAAAAATTACGGTATCACATATCCATGAATAACAAATCTAATTTCCATTTAATAATCAGAATATGCAGACCAGACCAGTGTTTGTTTGGGAGTATATCAATGGGTACAGTGATATTTACATGAAATAGGTATGCAAATATAAATATACATTTCTTAACTGGTTAGAGACGAATTACATTGACAGAATATGACTGACTATGATGTACAGATAGTATTGAACAGAAATACAGGTAGTTAACTATATATTACAAACAATATTGTAAAGGTATACATATTGTACAGTTAATTGACAACAAATAAAATTCTTTGAATTAAAAGTAGCATTTTTTTTAAAACAAAGGAATTTTTTTTAAATGTTGTGAAAAATAACACAGAAAATATATTAGAATATCTTAATTATGAAAAAATACTGGACTTCTTTGATCTATAACAGTGTATTAAACATTACCTGAGATCGGAAATCTCTTTCTGCAGATAAAATTTCTTTTTTCAGGTCGTCTGTTTGTGATCTGTAAATTGATGTTTCATATAATGAGAAAAATGCAAATATATGATAATTAATTGAATAAGATTGATAAGAAACTTGTATTTTGCTTTTGGCAGTACTTTTTTGTACTTTAGTATCTTGCTTGTGTTGATTTATTTCTAAAATTTGTCAACTAAGTTTAAAGCTATTGCTAAAAACTATCAATTTAATTTTTGAAGTCAACATCCTCATATTGTCAACTAAATATTACTTTTTTTCTTTCTCATTAAGTGTTGTTTACTTAAGTGCATACAGCTCAAACCATATCTTACAGTGTTCCAGCTAGGATTTGAAAATAGAGGGGCGCGTTTTTAAAAAGGGCACTTTAGCGCGTTTTCACTGAAAAAAATCAAATACTTAATATGACCACATAAAGACATATTTTTAGCAAGCATGTAGCTAAGTTAAATAGCTATTATATACAAGTTTAAAAATCATTTATTTAGAACATATAACAAGTTAAAATCAAACTGATAGCAATAATAGACATTACTATATTCATTTCTCTTTCAGAACTACAGATTTTTTCAAAGAAGAGTTCAAATGCAAATAAATATTAAACAACAATGACAAATCTTCTGTTTTTCTTTTTGAAGAAGGGTGTCACACATTGATCAAGATTTTTTTAAAATTTAGTTTCATCACAGTTTAATTTTACAGTTAATATTTTTGTTAATGTCTGTGTTTTCAAGTTTGCCCTGTGACTTGTCTTTATCAATTTGACCTGAGAGAATATTTCTCCACCTCTGCTGTACTGAGTGATTGTACATGTCATATATATAGATAATAGGTTTTATCCTAATGACAAGGTGAATGAAATAGCTCTAGCAGACTAGACACAAGAGCTATAAAGTCCTGTTATTGAATAAGGAGAGTTTCAGCGTCCATGTCAAATGTATTTGCCAGAGCTTCTATCTCTGTATAACCATACATTGTTTCACTGTTGTCTGTTGATGTTAGGTCTAAAATGGCCAACTGATCGATTGTGTTAGCATCCTTAAATCTAACTGTTATATTTTCAATTAATTCATTGTAATTTGAGAAAGCACTCTTTGACTTAAGTGTCAAAATATACTGGGGTGGGTCAGTAATGTTACATGTGCTTCTTAAATGTTCCTCTTTTTGAAGCCAATTCAATTCAACAATCATCTCCGTATATTTCATGTTGAGCGTATCTAATAAAATCAATAAGTTTGTCAAAACGGATTTCAATCACAGGCACTTGTTTCTATTCATTGGAAGACCCCCTATCAACGTATATTTACGGAAATATGCGTGATAGGGGTCTTCCAATGGATAGAAACAAGTGCCTGTGATTTCAATAAGAA